>NC_079170.1:44016664-44151757 GCF_947568905.1 Ostrea edulis
GAACAGTGGTCAATGAAAGGTGGAAATAGAGAACAGGGATCAATCTCAAATTTACTATAAACAATATAAAATTAAAAGTAGGGCAAACACGAAACATTGGATATACCAGGAAGGAGTAAGATATCCAGGAGTAGAACGAATTCCCTATTGCAATCAGAAGATGTTTAGAAATGAGGGTAAATATATGGAATTGCAAATATCGTTCATTCAAAATGACGCCATCATCACTTGTCTGATGTATATTTATGATAATGGCACTAAGTCATAAATGTTCAAACCAAAAACGTCAACCTTCTCAATCCTACTAAGAATAATAAACCAGACAAAGGACAACAAACAAGAACCCCTGCACATAGTAAAGTTATCCACAAACACGGACCCCTGCACATAGTAAAGGTATCCACACACACGGACCCCTGCACATAGTAAAGGTATTCATAATTGCATAAAGAATGATCTAATCATATATGGATATCAATCACATGTTTAGGATTTCGAAGTTTTTCAGTTATCAATACTACATGTACCTATCATGCTTTAAAGATTTGAACATTTCTGATATGCTGCTGATATGATTGGTGCTAAACATTTGTTTTTAACTGGACCCCTTATCACATTGTGTTGCCGTGTTTTAGTCTGCATGTGGCTACCTGTGCCAAACTGTTCCATCATTTGAAACAAAACGTGGATTTAATATATATCTTACACCACCTTCTTTGTTGTGTGAATATTTGTCGCCTTCATTCATTTCATCTGATTCATTGAATGTATATGATTTAATATTGATAACGTAATCTGAATCAAATTCACTACTGTCATCATAATGTTCTGAAAAATCTTTATTATAATTTAAAATTGCATGTTTCTCTCAATCCTCCTCATATAAACTGACTAGCTAAATTTCAAACAAGTCATTTACACTACAATATTAATGGCAAAGCAAACGGTTGGTTATAAGTGCCCTCACAGTCTACTTGGAATATTGCTCTCCCTTTTCCGTCGAGTCGGAAAATACAGGATGTAATACATCACCATGTTGGGGATACTCTTTGTTAAATATGGCTGGTAAAATGTGTCGCCTGTCGTTTGCACGTTGTGTGGCACACTCTTGTTGTGTAATACACTGGTACTCGATTGACACCTGTGACGTGTAGAAGTTTTCATATCATATACCATTCGTTACCAACTAAACCAGGTTTAGTACATGTTTCACCTCTCCTACAAACGATCTTTTGGGTATACCAAATAATTTGGTACACCCCAAGTCCAAGCTTCACGGTTGGGTAACCGTGCCATTGTATTTATAATTATTAAATCGATAATTATCAATGATTGGTAACAATCAAGAAGGGCGTCGTGCTTTCTGAATACGGTGTGTAAGTTACCAGAATTGGTATGGAACATTAGATATTAAAACAAAAACGAAAAAATGTAGGTGGCTTGAGTGAGACCAACAGAAACAAGAGATCAGACATGCTCTATCTAAGATATTCTCTCTCTCTCTCTCTCTCTCTCTCTCTCTCTCTCTCTCTCTGACATATCTGTTATACCCAATCACTAACACTTCATGAAAATAGTATAGGATGTGTACTCACCATCGTGTGTGCAGGCTTCGGTCACAAAGCAATGCATCCAGCAATCTATCATTTGAAACAAATTCAAAAGACACAGGGAGTTTTATATCACTGTATTAGCATATCTGATCCGTTTTTGTTGGTCACCAAATATCCTGTTTTCAAGATCATTTTCAGAAATGATATCTAGGAAACGCATGGAAGTATTTTCTATCAAGACCGAAAATGTCCAAGAGAATAGTTTTAGTAAGTTCTTAACTTTAATCCATTTGAAAAGACATGGCAGACACTCTTGAAACATGGATGAAGATATATTGAATGTGAAACCTTATAATACTTGAAAATTACTCACTGTGCACCATCACCTGCATGGCTGTTGAATACAGGTAAACTCCCCTTGAGGGCTCAAATTATCAAACCCAGCCAATACAAAACTGCACCAATGAAGATAAATGTTGATGATCTTGATTAAAGGATAAAAAAATACGGAAGGGTTATGATAAATGAAATAGAGACCAAACTGAGTTTTCATTTCTCGTGTGAAACATGTGCTAAGTATGTTGTTAAATTTTTCTCTCGCCACTCGATTTGGTCCTTCGCTTCGCTTGGCACCAAATATCTTGGTACTCGAGAAAAGTTTACCAGCGTATACATAGTGAAAAATATAACCTTGCATGCTTGTTCTGCGTATGATCAGTTTATATACTGCCAAACAAGTTGATGTCACAAGGGTTTCAATAAACTAGTCTCGTTTAAAGTCAGCATTTCGCAAATTCTATGGTCGTTATAATGATCTATAGTTTGTCAATACAACCTATCATTAGGTCAAATGTTGTCTGACGTGTTTCATACCGATTGTTAGGCCGCTCTTGGCACACTGGTTTTGACTTCGGATTTCTCCGTTTACCTGATCAAGATATAGGGCTAATGGCGGGTGAGACCGATCGACAGGGCATGTTTACTCCTCCTTGGTCCCTGATCTCACGTCTGGTATATCCAGGGGTTCGAGTTTTCCCAACTCTCTATTTTGTGCTCCTTATAGGAGAATATAACATTCATCACTGTTCGTTATCTTCACCTTTCATGCTACAGGAAGGGATATATCTATGCATGGATGAAGGGATGTTTACTCGGCTAAAAAATATTACAGTACGTCGGTAGAAATGAAGGGATTTCAATTTCATGAGAGTTTTTATATATTGCTCCTACTGAGGGTACCATGCTGATTGGAATATATTTCATGTATCGGGTTAGATTTCATGTCAAAGTATACCGAATTGAAATTAATGTGAAACAAAGTCTAAATTGTGAGTACATAATCAAAGAATCCCTTTATTGAAGAGAAACGTAGGTGCCCAAGTAATCCGAGATTCCTCTGACTCTTAACCCCGCTTTTATTTTGTGACTTCTGCGGGGGAGAGTCAGAGCGGACTCCATGTATTGAAAAGTGGGAATTCAGCGACACCAGCTGGTGTCGCTGCTTTACCTACCTCTTACAACTTTATTTCGCGGACCCATCTTCCAAGACGCGAGGATTCAGTTATCGGAAGATTGTTCTACAAATACATCATGATTAATACGATGCTATCGCCGTTTAAACGACGGAATTTTGTGTTTACATGTGCTGACGTCATGCGCAAAGAAATCAAATGGCGAGGCGGCGACCTAATTCAAGTGACGCTCCATTTGTCGGTGTTAGGGCCGTTTAAACGGCGATAGCATCGTATTAATCATGATCTTTTTATAGATTTATCTTCCGTTAACTGAATTCTCACGTCTTGGAAGATAGATCCGCGAAATAAAGTTGTAAGAGGTAGGTAAATGTGGAGTCCGCTCTGACTCTCCCCCGCACATGTCAAATATAAAAGCGGGGGTAAGAGTCAGAGGAATCTCGGATTACCAAGCTGTTAATTTACTCGGGTAAGGATTACTAGATGCACTATAATTCCAGCTAGATCACAACTATTGGACATGCTATTAATACAGGAAATGCAAACAAAAGTTCCGGAAGGCGCCAACGCTCTATTTAAAGGAGAAGAGAAGCATCTATTTAAAGGGTCCTACCTTAGGGTACGAATTAATCCTTCTCCATAGGATTAAATATTGCCCACGTGTGACAGGTAGCATGCAAATTACTTATGTCGACAAGCAGCTTTTTTGTTGTTGTTAGAAATGCAACTTAATTAAGTTGACATGTATGCAAAATAGATCTTTATGTTGGCATCGTATCTGATTTATTGCAACTCGCCCGAAACATTGAATGTATGAACTGTTTAAAATTCCCAACGCAATCACGTGATGTACAAAATGTCGGCGCCCATGGAAGATAAAAAGGAACATAAACAACTCCAATTTGTGTCATTCAGTAGTTTTCTGGACTCTGGATTTTGGCATAAACTTTCGGAAAATAAACTTGATGTCTATGGCTTAGATGAGAGTGAGAAAGAGATCAAAGGATTTTACTACAATGGTAAAGTTAGTATAGGGTGATAGATTCGGATGGTTGATATTCGTGACTTCGGACCATCTGTAACTATCCTAATAAAGAAATATATAGCATGTAACCTAGGGTACAAAAGTATCATCTCAAAATGGAGTCCTACAGTTTAGCACTTGATAACGGTAGTAAAATAACGACAAAATATTTCTGTATGACGCTTTCCTTTAAGAACCCGTATGTTGTGACATACTTCATGTCATATGGTGCGAAGTGCACAGAGGTACATTTATAACAGCACTGTGATTTTTCTCGGATAGCCATAACTGAGCTGCGTTCCTTCTTTTCAGGAGATCCGGCGGGGATGCCTTGTAGAATGAATGTAGAATTTACAGCATTTGAAAAGTAAGACTTTAATATGCTCTATAGTAAAGTCTGCAGAATCTAAGCTCAATGCCTGGTCAGTGTTGTATGATTTGAAAACAGACTTAATCCTTAGCTTCTGACAATCAATGCTCTCTGTTACAATGCCTACATATACATAATTTGACAAGCTAAGGTCCATGGTGTGTCAAAGATTGAACATCATGAGGACTAAATATGATCTAAATAAAAAAATATATTGTCTGTTTCCCTTTTGTAACTCCTTTGCCAGTTTGATTTATGGGTAGGTAAGAAGGGAACATATCTATACCCTGTACATCATATGGTCAAGAGCAATGAGCATAAATGCATTTCAGTTATATGTATATTACCAAAAATCAAATTTATTTCAGCCAAGCTTCACATGAAAAAAAATATTCTTTAAAATGTTTGGCCGTAGGCCTTATGATGACAATTGGTTTGAATGAGAGAATAAGCCTTAAAAGATCTTTTTGTTTTAAGCGGGGTATTTTTCGGTATCAGGAGAAGTCGCACACAGGAGAACTTGTACCCAGACATTTGGGTACAAGTTCTTAAGAAGTCGTACCCGGTAATGACTTCTCCAGGAAAACTTTTAGTAGTCAGGTACGAGTTCTCTAAGAGCTAGTAAGAGAAGACGTACCCTTCAATATCTGGGTTATGGGTATGAGTTCTCTTGGAGAAAAACTTTGACATTTTAACAAATAGAAATGTGGATATGAGTTCTCCTAGAGAAAAAACTTTGTCAATTGTATTATAAAAATTTGGGTACAAGTTCATCCGGAGAAAAGGTCATTTTTTTTTCTCCAGGAGAACTTGTATTCAGGTTTCTATATGATGAAATGACAGTTTTTTCTCCAGGAGAACTCATACCTAGATTTTTATGACAGAAATGACAAAAAAAAATTTCCAAGAGAACTCGTACCAAAATATTGATGGGTATGACTTTTCTTGGAGAACTCGTGCCCAAGTACAAGTTCTCCTGAAGAAGTCGTACCCAGGTATGACTTCTCATGGAGAACTCGTATCCAATTTTTGGATACAAGTTCTCCAGAAGTCATTTTTTTCTTGGTTGGTAAAAAACGGACATAAAATTTGAATTCAAGCTAATGTTTTCAACATTTGCTTTAAATAAGGGGTCCCTTGGTATTTGTCATAATTTAATTCTCTTTATCTTGAATATGAAGTGATGCAATCATTCAGCTTGCATTAATTATCATTCAATTTCAAACTTTTTATTGCAAATTTTTTTTTAAACATACATACAGTATATGTAAATACATACATTCTACAAAGAAACTTGTACAAAATGTTTATAACAAGCTACCAAAGGTATATGTATATATTGTTTTTTGTTTGTTTGTTTTTTTGAGAGAGAGAGATGCATACAGTCATTATCTAATATATTAAAGGTACATATATATTGAAATTTATTTTCTTTTTTAAGAAAAAAAAACACTAAATTTTTGCAAAACTTACCACTTGTTCCTTTGTATGTGATAGACCTGATCCATACACATCCTAACCCACTCTAACTGGACAGTAGGGCTGGGACGATTCAGGTTCAGCTCAAATCGGTTCGGTTTCGATTCTGAACAGCATGGTTCGGTTATTTTCGATTCGGTCATGTTAGGTCCAATTTATCTAATGACAGCACAAAATTTAACAATTTTAATGAATAGCATTTTTGATTTGATTTGATTCAAGTTATATAACTATATGTCATCATTTGTAAACATCATATCTATTTATGATTGTATTTTATAACTTTGATAGAAAAAGGAAAACACTGACAGTCTATTAGAATTTGTTATATTAATGTGCTGCATAAGTTTTGGATTATTAACTGTCAAATCTGTGTCATTACCTACGATGTTGATTTCACTCCACCACTCGTCCACTGACAGAAATGCTATATGTCATGTAAAGATAAACTGCAATGATCTTACGGACCATATTCTGTTGGTATCTGAGTGGTGAAAATGCTAACTCTCAACACAGTAGTGATTTAAATCTCTGTTGCATAAAAAACCACATGTTCTGCACATCACTCGGACGCCATATTTGTTGTTTTGGTGTATGTAAAATCTTAACTGAACCAAACCGAAATCCGGAATTTGTAATCGGTGGATTGAATCGAATGGTATGAATCGCGGTGCACTGAAATTTTCGGTGCACCGCACAGCCCTACTGGACAGCTATTTCTTTTTATTATATTTGGAACTGTTCTGCACAGATCAAATGCACAAACATGATCTAATGCAATTACATTTGGTATAAAGTGTTTGAGAAAAATGCTACACTGACTTATAAAGGGGTTATCATTGAAACATCAATGAATGTGAAGAAAATATCTGTCGTTTCAGAGATGCAAAGACACCACATAAATGCTTGCCAATGCCTGGGATGCTACACAATACCAACACCATCGACAAATTCAAAGAATGTGATAAGAAAGATATGTTGAATCAGGCAGGGAAAGGGGTAAATTGTCTATCTTACTGTAAAAGCAGTGATTTTCATCGAATGTCTAAATTTCCTTCAGGTTTCATTGATCAAATGATAAACCAAAGCCCAGTATAAATTGAAAGGTAGCTGTTCATGAAACTGTCATTAGGCAAGAAAAAAAAAATGAAATTCAATCCTCACAATTTAAATCATAATGAAAGTAGAGTGTCACACAAAGTAATTCTCTCTCCATACAATATATGAAAATGAGACTGCAGGGAAGATAACTCTTGATCGCTTGTCTCATTCATGATATCTACACCCGAACACCATGCTTGTAAAAATTATGAAATTTAACAGCCCAAAAATAGGACTTTTAGAATGTGTAACAAGATCAATTCACAATCAATAAATAGCTATCAGTAAAACTAGGATCTATGATTAATATTGTAGTAGTTGGGAATATTTGGACTGTGGATATCGGCCTGGATAGCTCAGTAGTTAGAACACATGACTAGTAATGAAGGGATCCCGGCTTTGATTCTGGGTCCAGCCCAAAATGTTGTCCTTTCTTGTACATGTATATTACAACATCATCAGGGTGCGTGTGACCAGAGATCTGTTCAGTTTTCTTCCAGAGAGCTACATCTTTGCAGCTGTGATATTACATGAGCATGGGTATAGAAACAACACTGTCAAAGATTCACACAGATTCCCTTAAATCCTATGATCTGTTGTTTTTTCCAGATCTGGGATGCGATTGTCAGTGGAGAAGCATTGGAATCTCCTGAACTTCTCTCCAGATTCCTCCTCCTAACATTTGCTGTATGTTATATACAAATTTTCTTCTGTGTTACATATTTCATTGTATGTTTGATGGAAGTTTTGAATATTTCAGTGCTTATCTAATCATGTGATGACACACCTGAATCAATGAAACTACATGTTAAATTGTAGGATTTAAAAAAGTACCATTATTACTACTGGTTTTGTTTTCCCTGCCTGTGTACCCCAACTGATGTTACCTTGAACTCAGGGCCAATCAAAATCAAGGACAAATTCACTGCAGACCAGGTGCGATGTTTCTTGTCTAAGTTTGTTCTGTTGGTATATCGGGGTTTTAGTGACCCCTTTTTCTGTTGTATATACATGTATGTACTGTATGGGGGGAATAAATCGCGGTGGAAATTTTTGCTATATTCGCGGTCTAGACAAATCCACGGATTTAGGAAACCGTGAATATTTTTATTTTTATTATTCTGTAATACACAATGTGTATTATGGGGAGGGGGGGGGGGCTTATAGTGATTCAAATCCGTGAAATTATGAACCCACAAAGGTGTCTAAACTGAAAAAAAAAACGCAAAAATTATAACCCGTGAAATTATTCTCCCATACAGTATTATATTAAATGTATTATGATGTACATGTAATGATCGGTGTACATGTATATGGTATGTGTATGTTTTACACATTTTCTGTTGCACATGTAATGCTAAGTGTATGTGTTCTGTCATTGTAAACTGTGACTACACATTTTAACTTTATCATCTTTGAGATCTGGACATTCCTGTAGAAATTGATAGATTGTACATGTATAAGAATTTCGAGAAAAAAAGAAAAAAAACCACTCATACAAGGAGATCAGGGTATACTTATTCTTTGTGTTGTTAATGGTTATATGTTTATTTTTGGAAGGTTGGGATGTTTCTGCAAGCCTATGATGAATTCCAAGGTCAGCAAGAAACCTATCAGGGATATTTCATCACAGTTTATTCCCAGGGAGGATTTGTTATAGACAATGTAAAAAATATGATCCTATATAACAATACACACGAGGTACGTGTTTTTGTTAAACTCTTTTTTTTTGTTTTTTAATACATTGCATAGACATATGTAATTTACCATCTGTAATTTTATTACAAGTAATTTACCTCATGTAATTTACCACCTGTAATTTTATGCCATGCTATTTACCACATGGAATTTATCAAGGCATATGTAATTTTATCACATGCATTAACCTACCACTTAATTTTATTGCACGTTGTTTACCAAATTCAGTATAGTGCAACATGACTATGTATGTGTATATACATGTAGATGTGTGTGTGTGTTATCCTGAATTATTTATGATACCTGAAGCATAGAATCCAGAAATTTTTTCATTGGGGTGTCAACTGCTGACTGTAATTTTATCGGGAGGGGGGTGGGTGGGGGGTCGGCCTATACTAAGGGATTTATGCTAGAACTGCATAATAATAGGCAAAATAATGTATTTTGGTCCCATTACCCTGTGTAGCTTTGCTTGTGCTAGAAGTTGATTTTGTTTCATACATGATAGTAAGAATAGAATGGGTTTATTTTTCATTCAATTCCCAACATACCGGTAGACAAAATAAGAAAAATATTAACACATGAGAACATAAAATATCAAGGTATATACATGTATTTGCATTGAGTTAATTGATATAGCTCTGTATAAAAGTAGAATTTCAAACACTTTTTTCTATTTTCATCTGGGCGAGTGGTACTGAATGGTGGTAAACATAAAATTTAACTCCCCTTCTACTGCTCAAAGTGAATCTCTTTACCCTGTTTAATATCATCTGTCTGTATCACTAAATGTGTCCCGTCAACAGCCTGCAGGCCATACATCCTTTCATGTTGCCTTGTAGTTGTTTACTTTCAAAATTCCGCATGCAACGTCACATGATCATAAATATTTTGAAATGGGGTGTTCACTATCCGATTTGGAGAATACATAATTATAATGTAAATAGGAAATTAGCTTGGTTACTTTTTAATTTGATTGTGTTAAATTGCATCATTTGCACAAAGTGTATAACTTACATGTATATACACTGTAGCTTGATATAAAACACACGTTTTTTTATTCTTTCGGTGATATACAAAGAATAAGGCATCTATAATAACTTTAAAAGGAGGCACATCATCGTAATGGCTGACTTCCATTACAATATGAATATCAGCAATACTTGTATGTTCATTTTAATCTAAATGCCTAGCTGGGTAGCTCAATAGGTTTAAATGTCGATTGCTGATTTGTAGATCATGGGTTCGAGTCTGGCATGGGTGTTAAATATTTTTAGGTTACTTTCTTTAAAAAAAAAATTATAAATAAGGTTAATTTCATAAGTTTTCAATTTCAAAATATTTTTCTACATATGTATATGTGTCTTCCACTTTCCATTCAGATAAGACTGATCAGGAGTTATTCCTCCTTAATTGTTACTTACAGATATACTTTGGAGTGTGTGATCCCAGCACCATTGAAGATTATCCTGGTTGGCCACTCAGGAACTTTCTAGTTTTAATATCACATCACTGGTATGTTAGCGTTATGACATAATATTTACATTTCCGATATATATATCTTTGCCAGTTGAAATGAAAGCCATTTCCTCATGAATGTGAACAATGTGAATATGGATCTTAATAAATACAGTTCTACTATCTTAATGGCTGGGGATATTCCAACAGAAATGAAAAATAATGTAGTAGTTAAGGCTATATGGACCATGGATATTGGCTTGGGTAGCTCGGTGGTTAGAGCACCTGACTAGTACATATAATTCAGGGGGCCCAGATTCGATTCCAGGTTCAGCCATAAATTTTATCCTTTCCTGTATATTACATCTGGTGCCGTTTACCACACCGGGACTTGCAGGTTGTCCTGCAAGGGGCAACAGAATCTGGGTTGTGTGTTTTCAAGGACAAAGATTGTTTAAGGAAGGAGGAAAATGTAGTAGGTAGGGCCATATGTATGGACCAGAGATATTGACTGGCATAACTCAGTGGTAAGAGCACCTGACTAGTAATGCAGGGGTCCAGGGTTTGATTCTCATTTCAGCCATAAATTTTTCCTTTCCTATTTTACAAATGTAAAATACAAATTTATAAAAATGGATTTCATATTTGAAAATCCACGAGGGTATGACCAGCAACACTTCACGCCAGCGTACTTTTCGTGAAGTGCTAACACCCTCGATGAGGTCCTCTGGTGTAAAGCATCACAGTTCATGCACTCTTGTATTTTCAAAAAATGACTTTCATTTCTGAAACAAATCAAATTGATAAAAGACATCCACCCGATATCACATCGCTGGTGTGTTAGAGAGTTGTGATACAGTAAATCAAATTGATAAAAAAAACATCTTCCTAATATTAAATCACTTAAACTTAGGGAAAAATGATCTTTACCTAATACATGTGTTATTCCAGTCTTTGCTGCAATCATGTCGAAGTACAAGCCCATAAACAGTTTCCACCAGGCCAAAATAATATTCTACAGAGCAAGTTTACTAGCCTGACAAAAACTCTGGTACCCAGAGTCATTCGGCTAGTGGTACCAGTTTATCTCAATGACTGAACTTGCTGTCATAATGTCAAACTAATAAAAATATCTTGATGTAATATTTTTTAGTTGATGTGGATGTAGTGTTAACGAAGTAATTTATAATTATTTGAAATTGCTATGTTATATGATATCACTGATATTATATTTGAATTTTTTTAATGAACAGATTTATTAATGCATCTGTAATAAACCTTTTAACTAAAAAAAAAAATGATATAATTTTCCTAATTAGAATATAAGTAAGGCTGTTCATATATTGTATGACTTACTTTTTTTGCAGGAAAGGTGACTTGAAAAATGTAAATATATTGTGTATGCGAGATAGAACTCGAGATGGATCCCGAGATATCTCGCACAGTCTCGTACTGTCCATCAGTATTCCGGAAATGAAAAGTTTAAATGGTAAGAAATCAAGGCATATGATGCATTGGCTGAAAGTGAAAGTAAAAAACATGTAGTACCGTATATCATATAGGAGCGCATCATAACATGTTGAAAAACCTGCACATATGTGAATATGTACCTTTCCAATGTTTTTGCTTTTGATATTTTTACAAACTGTAACGATAGCCATTTCCTCATGAATTTGCTGAAGTTGTGAACAATACCCATATCAATCTTAATAAGTAAAGTACATCTATCTTAACGACTGGAAATCTGACAGAAATGAAAATAGAATGTAAATGTAAAGCTAATTTCATTTTTGAAAACACGTAGTACATTGTCTTTATCTGTTTTGTACAGAATGTCCAAAATGTGTAGGATGGGAGAAAAATGAAAAACAGAAACTAGCCCCAAGATTTGTGAACCTCAGTGCAACAATGGATCCCACTAGGTAAAACAATATTTGTTTATATCTATATATTGGAAAGAAGTACACACACACACACACACACAAACACATGGGATTCTCAGACAAAGGGGAGTAACTCATCCCTTTTCTGACAGGCTTGCTGCTTCAGCCGTCGACCTCAATCTGAAGTTGATGAGATGGAGACTACTACCGGAGCTGAATTTAGACCGAGTATCAGGGACCAGATGTCTACTGTTAGGAGCCGGCACTCTCGGATGCAATGTGGCAAGGTGTTTACTGGTATGCTTCAAACCAAGTTCTCACAACATGTGTTTTTTATAGACATTGCTGCTCTTCTAGGGTAAATAAATAAAACAACAACACACATAACATGAATACTGAACCCTTCGTTTCATCTCATTTACATGTATTTCCATACAAAATATGTGTATTATATTTGAAGGTGTAACAAGTTGTGCCTATTTTTCAGTAATCCATTATTAGTTATTGTGTATTTACTGACTGTCTATGGAAATGTATCGGGTTGGAAGCCCATAGATGGCAAGGCAAAGCCAAATTTATTTCAATAGACAGTCAGTACTACATTGTATTTCATTCTGTGGAAGACCATACCATGACAGACAATTGTGAGATATCTCATAGCTCTGTTGTAAATTTTCAACAGAGTCTGCCATATTACCTTCTTTATTTTTGCTACTCACTGGCTATAGAAGTATAGCTGACAATCATGTGACACATTTTATCCAATGACAGAGTGA
Organism: Ostrea edulis; assembly: GCF_947568905.1. Classification (NCBI taxonomy): domain Eukaryota; kingdom Metazoa; phylum Mollusca; class Bivalvia; order Ostreida; family Ostreidae; genus Ostrea; species Ostrea edulis. The sequence goes on from NC_079170.1 coordinate 44,029,479, forward strand.
CATGCTAGTCTACATTAAAAAAGAAAAGGGTAAAAAAAAGAAGATTGATATCTTCGACTGTGAGTGAATAAAAGAAAAACATTTTTCTCAATGTAGGGTTGGGGAGTACGAAGCATAACTCTTGTTGACAATGGTAAGGTCTCATACTCCAACCCAGTACGCCAGACCTTATTTGTGTTTGAGGATTGTGTAAAGGGAGGTAAGCCAAAGGCGGAAGCAGCAGCTGAGGCACTGAAGAAAATATTTCCTGGGGTGGTGAGTTGTGAAGATTTTAAAATCTATAATGTAAGAGTAATAACCAGAAATATGAACATTGAGAAAAATGACCCGAATTTTAGCTCACCTGGGCTGAAAACTTGGGTAAGTTTATTCTGATGTCTGTTTGTCAACTGTCTGTAAACTTTTTTAATATTTTAAACTTCCTCTCAAGAACCACATGACCAAGTGTGTTGATTGAAAAATATCTTCCCAGAACCACGAACCCAGAAAAGCTAACATTTGAACAAGAGCTTCCTTACACATGTCTTAATAAACATGAAGATTCAGGTTTGTTCACAATGTGAAACCAGAGACAAAAGCACGGTCACAAAAGCAGCTTAAAAGTTTTACCTATTGTAGTAGTTAGAGCTATGGACCTGGGATATTGGCCTGGATAGCTCAGTGGTTAGAACACCAGACTAGTATTGCAGTAGTCTCCGGTTCAATTCTCGGTTCAGCCATAGATGTTCTCCTCTCCTTTATACTACAGTCGGTGCCATTAATCACTCCTTCACTGTAGGTTGTTCTGCCGTGGGGCAAAAGGAATTGGGGTTGTGTGTCTTCAAGGGCCAAGACAAATTAAAACAGGGAGGAATGTAGTAGATAGGGCTATACTGACTGTGGATATCGACCTGGATAACTCAGTGGTTAGAGCACCTGTATAGTAATGGAGGTCTCAGGTCAATTTACGCTCCAGCCAAAGATTTTCTCTCCTATACTCACCTAGGAGTAAAAATTCTTTATAGATCTTCTTATAAACCACAATGGTACAATATGTCAAATTGATGTGGATTTTTTCTCAATTATGTTCACAACATGACCCCTGAAATATGGATGGGACAACAAATAGGGTTTATATTTTTACCTGGAAATACATGGAACAGTTACAAGTGTATATTTAGAATCTTCTCAAAAGTCTGTGATTAAAATAAATATGTACGTTAAGCACTCTATGTAGTGTAGATTAATTCAAGTGTCAATTTTAATTTGCTCACACTGTGTCCTCCGGGGGCAGCCAGGGTCAGGGCCATAACTGTGATATGTCATACATGGGGAAATACAATTACTCAGGTGAGCGATGTGGCCCTTGAGCCTCTTATTTGATATTTTCCTGAGCCATAAGATGAAAAATTAATACAAACATGCAAACTTCTCGCCTGAGCTCAATAAAACATTTTGAATGGCTTCTTACATCATTGCTGCGTTTTAACCATATCAGTAAACTTTGTATTTACTCCTGTGAAGAATTTGTCATCTAATAACTCCTATTTGTTTGATTGTGATAAAACACTCAAAATATCAAACATGTATTTTTGTAAAGTATGTTCATGGAAATGCAGAATGTCCTAATTTTCAGGATGCCAAAGGAATAAGTCTGTCCATTCCAATGCCTGGCCATGCAGTTCCAGGTACTTACATTACAATGGTACTTGTAGTTAGTACAATGGTACTTGTTGTTAGTACATGTAGTTAGTACTAGTGACTTATAATCTATCTTCCATGGCTGTTTTCTATTGATTATGCATGTTGTGCATGGTACAGTTCACATTCTAATCGAAACGACTCCTGGGCAAATTACTAACAAAATTAAAATATAAGTGAAAATGACTGGAACACTGGAAGTTTTCCTGTGATATATTTAAATTTTTTAAATAAAATAAACATTTGTATGTGTTTTATATAGATAGTGCTATAGAAATTGTACAGAAGGATGTAAAAACACTCCAGGATTTGGTGAATTCCCATGATGCAATATTCTTACTACTGGACACAAGAGAAAGTCGATGGCTTCCTACACTAATGGCAGCTGAAAAGAAAAAGGTGAGCAGATATATGTACTTATCTTTTAAAATACTGTATACAGGGAATATTCCACTCCGTTTTATTTTCGTCCCTTTTGCCCGCATTGTCAGTGGGCAAATTTTAGATTGGGTGAACTTATCTCCCTTTTAATCAGCTGTGTCTGGGCAAATTCAAAATGGAGTGAAACTGTCAGCAAGTGTAGTAAGGCGAAAATAACACGGGGCAAAAATAACCCTGTATACAAGATGTTCGAAATAATACTTTTCCTTGTGTTATTTTGTCATTCATCCATATATGCTTGTATCACAAGTTCACTGTGATATGTTTTATGTTTGTGTTACAGATTGTGATATGTTCTGCCTTAGGGTTTGACACATACCTAGTCATGCGTCATGGAGTGAAGTCAGACGTTGAGGAGAGAGAACCAGCACCTCTTTCCTCCTACACCTCAATACCAGGGGACCAGCTAGGCTGTTATTTCTGTAATGATGTTGTGGCCCCGGGAAATGTGAGATTTGTCTTTTGTGTTTAACATGTGGTTATTGTAAAATCACTGATCAGGTACACCCAATACATGTATTCATTTTAGTTTTTCATTATATTCAATCCATTTGTGTGATTCTATCACTGATTGGATAACCTATAGCTTTATCCGACACAATCATTTCCTCTGATTTAATGTATGTATGTTCAGGACAGTTTACTTACACTTAACAGTGTCTGGACTTTGTATTGTAGTCTGTAAGGAACCGGACTCTGGATGTAAACATCATATAATATAACAATGTCAGGACTTTGTATTGTAGTCTGTAAGGAACCGGACTCTGGATGTAAACATAATATAACAGTGTCTGGACTTTGTATTGTAGTTGGTAAGAGACCGGACTCTGGATGTAAACATGATATAACAGTGTCTGGACTTTGTATTGTAGTCGGTAAGAGACCGGACTCTGGATGTAAACATAATATAACAGTGTCTGGACTTTGTATTGTAGTCGGTAAGAGCCCGGACTCTGGATGTAAACATCATATAACAGTGTCTGGACTTTGTATTGTAGTCGTTAAGGGACCGGACTCTGGACCAGCAGTGTACCGTTTCCCGGCCGGGGATTTCTTACATGGCTGCTGCTCTAGCTGTAGAACTTCTGGTGTCCATACTGCAACATCCACAACTGTAAGTCATACCGAGTTCTCATCCTTCGAGTTACGCAAGTTATACTGAGTTCTGAGATTGTGTAAGTCATACCGAGTTCTGATTCCTCGAGTTACGCAAATTGTACAGAGTTCTGAGATTGTGTAAGTCATACCAAGTTCTGATTCCTTGAGTTACGCAAGTTGTACAGATTTCTGAGATTGTGTAAGTCATACCGAGTTCTGATTCCTCGAGTTACGCAAGTTGTACCGAGTTCTGAGATTGTGTAAGTCATATCAAGTTCTGATTCCTCAAGTTACGCAAGTTGTACAGAGTTCTGAGATTGTGTAAGTCATATTAAGATTTATACATGTTCTGATTTCTGAGATCAGGGAAGTCATACTAAATTCTGAGATTGGCAAGTTATTTTGAGATATCAGACAAGTTATACTGAGTTTTGAGATCGGAAAAGTCATACCGAGTTCTTAGGTCAGACAAGTCATACTGAGGATGTCGGAAAAGTCATTCTGAGGGCTTTCTTTACCCACTACAGTTAGTTCCTTAACCTTCTATGTATTCTATACACAGATGTGGATAAGTCCTCAATGTATTCTATACATGGGTGTGGATAAGCTCTCAATGTATTATATACACAGATGTGGATAAGTCCTCAATGTATTCTATACATGGGTGTGGATAAGCCCTCTATGTATTCTATATATGGATGTGGATAAGTCCTCAATGTATTCTATACATGGTTGGGAATAAGTCCTCAATGTATTCTATACATGGATGTGGATAAGCCCTCAATGTATTCTATACATGGATGTGGATAAGCCCTTTATGTATTCTATACATGGGTGTGGATAAGTCCCCAATGCATTCTATACATAGATGTGGATAAGTCCTCAATGTATTCTATACATGGTTGTGGATAAGTCCTCAATTTTTTTCTATACATGGATGTGGATAAGCACTCTATGTATTCTATACATGGATGTGGATATCCCTCAATGTATTCTATACATGGATGTGGATAAGCCCTAAATGTATTCTATACATGGATGTGGATAAACCCTCTATGTATTTTATACATGGATGTGGATAAGCACTCTATGTATTCTATACATGGATATGGATAAGCCCTCTGTATTCTATACATGGGTTTGGATAAGTCCTCAATGTATTCTATACATGGATGTGGATAAGTCATCTATGTATTCTATACATGGATGTGGATAAGCCCTTTATGTATTCTATACATGGGTGTGGATAAGTCCTCAATGTATTCTATACATGGATGTGGATAAGTATTCAATGTATTCTATACATGGATGTGGATAAGCCCTCTATGTATTCTATACATTGGTGTGGATGAGTCCTCAATGTATTCTATACATGGATGTGGATAAGCCTTCAATGTATTCTATTCATGAATGTGGATAAGCCCTCTATGTATTTTATACATGGATGTGGATAAGCCCTCTATGTATTCTATCCATTAATGTGGATAAGCACAGTTGTAAGGGGAGGTTTCACTTTGTATGCTGCTGTTAGTTTTAGCTTTACATGTATTTTCTCTTTTTTATTTAAACATTTAACATTTTGATTAAACAGAGGAGAAGCCCCAGCAGACTCCAGCGCTAATGATGAGCACCTGAACAAGGAATTTGGCTGTTCACTCGGTCTAATTCCACACCAGGTAATATAAAATAAACACCATGCATGTTTGTCAGAAGATTGAATTGGTAAATATTGTCTTTTGAAGTAGATAAAGAAAAGTGTGAACCAACTTTACTTTCTTTTGATGTATATGTAATATCTGCTGATTTGTGCAATGTAACAACCCAATTTTAAAAAAAAACATGCAGGCTTTGAAAGAAGAAAAAACCCAATTCAAAGTACATTGAAAAATGTAAAAACATGTCATAATTTCTATTAAAGTACATTGTAAAGCAAAACTCCAAATCTGCATTATTTTCAAACTTCATATGTTAAAGTGAAAGACATAACTTTATTTCAGATTCGTTGCTTTATGTCCCGTTTTCAACAAATCCTTCCTGCCTGTAGAGCATTTGATAAATGTACTGCCTGTTCTAAAACTGTGAGTATAAGGCAGGAGCACATTGTGTTTAAACCCCTCAAATTTAACGTATGCATTTCTTCACCTCAAGTTTGATAATTTCATTTCTACACCTCAAGATTGATCATTACATTTATGCACCTCAAATTTGATGAATGCATTTCTACACCTCAAGATTGATCATTACATTTATACACCTCAGAGTTAAAAGGGCATTAGCTGCCATTTTGTTGCCTAATATTGAATTCAATGAAAATTCCTCTTTATCATATATTTCAGTAATAAGACCAGTATTTAATTATTGCAAACACTTTTTAACTTCAAAACAAGCAAATGTTAAACTTATCAATTTCAGATTATTATTGTACACATATCCTCTATTTTTTTTATCCATATCAAATTTCTCTGGTGTGTTATTCATCCTAAGTTATCATGGCTGGGGTTATACACCTCAAGTTTTATAATTTCATTTATATACATGTACATCTAATTTAATTGCATTCATACACCTCACATTTAGTATTTTATTAAATGTACCAATGCTAGGCTCACCAGTTACACAGTTTTATTAATGAATTTACTAATACATGTATCTCCATGACATTTGATAGTGTCTATGAAAGAAAACTTATGATTAAAGAAATAGTATAGCATAGTTTGGTGATTTTTTTCTCATCTCAAATCATATTCCTTTCTATTATTTTAAAAAGATAAATGAATGACATTTATCAACTTTAAAATGATTGGATGTTTGTAAAAAGTTACACTAGGAGCCAACTTATACATGTATAGCAGGTTGAATTTTTGTCCAGGAAACAAATTCAGGGGACATAATTTAAAGATTATAATTATTTTAAACTTGGAAATAAATACAGATGCATAAAACTGTTATTATTTACAGGTAGTGACTTGTATGAGTAATTTGGACTCTCTTTAATTCTTTACAAAAACTTGAAACAAAATGACCTTTACTATCCCTCTAAAGTATTTGAGAGTTATTGATGACATATATGAATAAATATCCATTATCATTCTCTTGGCATTCACAATTTAAATGTAGGTGATACAGCAATATAGGGAAGATGGCTTTACTTTTCTACGGAGAGCGTTTAACGAACCTTCCTATTTAGAGGATTTGACTGGACTGACTCAGATGCATCAGGAGACTCTAGATGCTGAGGTAAACACCAAAAAAATGAGGGATTAATTTTAAAAAAACCCAGAAAAATAAGGCAAAAAATTATAATTGATAGTTTCTCAGGCAAATTTTTTATTTTTTAAATTTTGATGAGGCAGCTCAGGTTTTTTTTTTTACTTGGCTGTAGCATGAGTTATCTTTCCTTTTTATGTGGACTGTAGCACAAGTTACTTTTTTATTTCTCATGGATATGTTTATATAGAGTAAGCATTGAAATTTTAATTTTATTTTTATATTCAAAAGAAAATATAGCTTCACATGACTTACTATTTATAAAGTGTATACTATTATTCTTAAACACTTGCACTTAAATGAGTATCCATTCAATAATTATTTCATCAAAAATATACTTACAATTTGATCAAAACCTTCTGAAAGTTCTACATAAATATCTGTAACACAAGAGTTACCTCATTTACATAAACGTTTAAAGAAAAAACAAATGTGGCGGTGCCTGAGAAACTATTGATTAATTTTTATTGGCCTAAAGGAGACATAAACGTTTAAATAAAAAACAAATGTGGCGGTGCCTGAGAAACTATTGATTAATTTTTATTGGCCTAAAGGAGAATTTGTCTCTCAGCTATTAATGAAACAGACAAACTTAACACATTCAAATTTCAATTGGTGGATTGATTTTCCAATGAGATATTTACGATATAGTAAAAATTATCAATCCTAGGTATGCCTGTAATCATCAAATTGTATTTTGTATTGCTGAATTTTCTTGTTTTTATACCTTGAAGGTTTGGGGATTCAGTGATGATGAGGAATGTAACATCATGGAGCTTTCTTGATGGTGGATAATGAACTGTTCTTTATGTTTTATTTAACATGTGTAGCCAATGTACAATTTGTCACTTATTTATTGCAAATTATTCTTTTATCCATATTTATGAATGAGAAAAATATACAGTGGTATAATAATAACTGTGTACTTGTGTTGCTTAGAAATTGAAAATGACATTTTATATTTATTATAGAAATGATCCAATGCTTCAATAGTGTTTTATTTCCCCATATTACAGACTGGACAGACATCTATTTCTGATACTTATATTGATTAATGATATAGATTTTAAGTTATTATATCAAGTTTAAAGTTCAAAGGTATTATCGAGAATTAAGGTAGCTCCACTCTCATATACATGTAGCATCATAGGTCTGCAAAATCTTCATTTCATTGAAGTATGTGCGTGATCAAAATATATCTTTTTGAGAAATTTTATACATTATGTGCTGGATATGATAAAACAAAATTGGTACACTATTTGAAGCTGAAAAATTTGTGTTTTTTAATAAAGAATCAATTTAATAACTTCATGCATTACAATTTAGAAAATGTTTTCAAGGGCAATAACTCCTATGCTGGGATGATATATGTATATTTTATAAATTAGCTGTTATTTGAAATATATATATATATATATATATACATACACACACACATCTGTGAATGTGTGTCTGACATCTTTATAAAGGTGGCAACATATACATTTTCTTTGGTTATCAATTCAATTAAAGTATATAAAATGGAAATTATTATATAGTTTTTTTTACTTTGAACCATTAATATTGATAAGTCACATGAGGATGGAGCTACCTTAAAGCTGTATGGGTCATGAAAAAAATGTGGAAATTGGTACGATTTTAACAGTTCCTTAAATTACTGACTTATTATTGGTGAATGTGAAAGTTTTGGATAACTTAAAAATATATAAAATGACAAATTAGTACTACATTGTAATATGTATGCTACAATATTGATTTAATTAGCTTTCTTTATCAATTGTCACACAGATGATGACATTCAGTTAATATTTTGTGTAAGGTACAGAAATTTTATCCTGCTTGCATACAGTATTTGATAGTTTTAATGGTCCCCTATACCCCAGAGTTATTTCCATCTGTAAGAGTTTTCGCATCTGAGATTTGGAGTACTGTCAATTTTTGGGGGATTCGAAGAGTATTTTTGATTTCTACATTGAAGGAGAATTAAGAAATAAATTATTGACAAAAAGACTGAATTTCTATGCAAAATTTCGAGTAAATTAATGTAGATTTTTTTTAAGAATTGGTATCTGTTTGGAAAAATATTAATAAATTACAACATTTGAAGTAGTTCCAAGTCCCGACTACTTGTATCATAGATTATAAAACTGAAATACATGTATAGGAGTATAAAAATAGAAGATATATTGGACAAAACAGAAACTTTGATATCATGCAGATTTAGAACTTTTTGATTAATCAATCCTTCCACCACAAAATTTAGTCCCTACCAAACAAACCCTTTCAAATTAAATTGGCACAAAATTTTTCACTTGGATAGGGTTCAGCAATAGATGTGTAATATATCTGCACCAATGGGATCAGTATTGAACCAGTGAATACTTCGTTGTAGCATCCTGCGCAGTTGTGCCGAAAAGCGCAGGAGCTAACTTCCTTAAGTGGTATGATTCATTGTTTTAAAAAAAAAATATGTCTGCATAAAAGGGTGGGGGAAGGGAACCCTTTTGTCCTATTTAGATCATTGACTGCTTGCCTCTAAGGCACTCCTCTCTTGCTTTAACATCTTGCGACTACCTGGTAGTACATACACATCCCCAAACTAAGAAAAGAGAAGGGGAATGTTAGCCCCACACGTCTTCTACAATTGTACTTTTTTCTGATGTCATTTTATCTTGATGATTTTCTTCAAAGATTTATGCTGGACTGTCTCCCTCTTTAAATTTCTGTATTCACTATGGTAATTATGCATGTAATAAGATCAGATTAGCTAAACTGCTCATTAGAGTTGTCTTCCCTTGGTGGTATTGAATGACCTGTAGAGTTTCTCTAACCTGGCCAAGTGGTCACTGGTCCCTCCCTATCAAGTGGTCACTGGTCCCTCCCTATCATGTGGTAACTTTTACCTCCTTATCAAGGCAGAGTGATAATTATACGAACTCTTGGTAACTTTTACCTCCTTATCAAGGCAGAGTGATAATTATACGAACTCTAAATCTGCCCCTACCCTCATGGGCAATGGTGGAATACCTACACAACCCCAGTTTGAGGGTTTCAAATCTTAGTCTGGGAGCTCTATCTCACCCCAGGGCCCCTTTCATTTGATCTACAAAGATTAGGGAAAGGTCATCAGGATCCATTTTAAAATCCTACAATGTCTATGTGATAAGAAAAATAGCAAAGTACCATGAACTTAGACTACTCACTGTCATCACAGACCTCCTACCTAAATGGGAGGGGATATCCCCTACCCCAAACAAGTGGCCCCTCGGTTTCCCCTCCCATGACAGAGTAGAGATGTGTTTTGACACCTTGGAGCCACCAGGTGATACCCCCGAAACCCCTAATCTTACAATATATCATGAATGTTAAACCTCTGTATAAGCTAAGGTGCTCTGATAAGTGTGATTCATTGAATAATTTGTTTCAAATCAAATATTGTTCAAAGTGTACCCAAACTTTTGATGGTTTTCCTTAGTAGCTTCTATTGGCTTATTGACTGATGGTGAGTGGCTGACCACTGGTTAGTGACTGCTAGCTTATTGACCGCTGGTTGTTGTTTTTTGTTTTGTTTTTTAATGATGCATGTTCATTTGATTAATAGGTCACTCGACAAGTGTCTTTGAAATTAGCTAGAAAAGAAATATATTTTTCATATTTTTTTTTTAGATATGGTGCCAAGGTTGGGGTCCCAGGATACTCAAATTATATATACCGATCCTTAAGTACATTAATGTAATAAGTACATTGTGAAATAAAAAGTCTATGTTCATTCCACAACTTTAAGAAAACGAAAGTACATGCAGTGTATGTACATCATCTCATGTCAGGAAAAAAAAGTTTGACTTTTTGTTGTTGTTTATTTTTATTTTATCTTTTTAGTTTGAAAAATCATAGGGAGTTCCCCGCTTTTTCTTGCTTGAACAAAGTTAATTCTATCCGCTATGGTATAAAGAAATCTGCTTTAGAATCGCATAATGTGCATGCTTCGTTGGAGGCACTTTAAACTTAATAAACTGTAAATGTGGGTGATTTAAAATTCAAATTGTAGGTGACATTGAGTCAACGGAGTTCTGCAGATTTTTAGACAGGATATGTGTGTCTCTTTATTTTCCCCCACACAGTGATGGAGTCAAAGTGATGCAACACCCCCCCCCCCCCCCTGGGTTAAACAGCGTTTTTTAAAATGTCTTTCTTGGCTCTTCAACCCTCCTTTTATGGAAGAAAAGGTAGACACTTCGGTCACTACCCCCTTTGACAATTTTTTGGATCCGCTCCTGCCGGATCCTCTAACAAAAAGATATTAGGAAAGATATATACAGTATATACCTGCCAGGGGCGGGGCTCTGACTAAGCCTCCTCTACGTATACATACTGACGCTCGTATTCTCTACAACACAGGGATATGAATATTATATTATTGTAAATATTCATAAAATAACAATGTACCTCATGAATTGCCATTTAAGGAGAGGGCTTAAATAGACTATGCCTGCTGCCCGATCCCATTCACTTTGTGAATAAAATATAGTTTGAATTAAATAAATTGCCAGTTGTCCCCTCATACAGTGATATGCATATATGTGCATTGAATATGTTTTAATACATAATTGGAAAACGTCAAGACATCCCTGTATGCTTCACATACTAGTAAATAAAATAAAACTGATAATATTATATACATTACACAGTAACACTTACTCTACAGTAAAACTCTAAGGGGTAACGCACCGCCAATCTAAAGTCTATAAATCGTGACCTATAGACACGTTCACCTATTACTTTACGTTCCTCAAATAGTGAGTATATTTTATTAGTGTTTGAAACTCGCTGTAAAATTAGCTAGATCTGCAGGGATGACTGCTTGTAAAAATTGAAAGCCCTGTCAAAGACCTACTAGCCCTGAGAAAATAATTGCCATTTTTGAAATTACTTTCGTCAATCACTATATCTTTTAATTAAAGCTATTAGGTGACTACATGACTCGGGTTTCCATAACTAAAAGCTCCTGTCAGATTATATATGATTTTATAATCCCCCATGTAATGGTTGGTGGTATTGATTGTATATTAGCCCCCCCCCCCCCTCCCCCCCCATCCCCCATCCCCCCGGAAAAATGGCTATACATGTATATACATAGTACATGTAGATCTTCCCCCACGGCAATGTAACTACATGTATATCGTATAGGTTTTTCCCCACAGCAATGTAACTATATCGTAGGTTTTCCCCCTTTTATAGCCAGATACCCCCCTCCCCCGGGAATCCTACTATATAGTAGATTTTCCCCTCGTATATCCTTCCAGTTACTTTTACGGCGGACAATTCCCATACATATTCTTTCCATTCTGAAATGAAATTAATCCGTCTCTGGCTATTCATTTTTTTATATTCTAAATGAAGACTCTGAGTTAATATCCAAATTCCCTTGATTGGGATTTTTGGAAATATTCATTTTTCAACAAATATAATTTCATTCAGTCGAATGTTATGTAAAACAATCATATACATGCATATCTAAAAATTTAAATGTAAAATCAGAATATTTCCTACTTGTAAAACAACACCTATTTAGGCAACTCAGAATTTTTAAAGTTAAACAGATACATGTAAGTATTTATCGTGCGAGGAATCAAAATTGTCTCTCTCCATTTGATTAATACAGAAACTTTTCTTACAGATAGTGGAGTAAAACTCTGTTGATTGCCTACCCCCTGATTCCACATTGCCGCTACCAAGGAATCAATTTTCTATAAAATTAGAGGTTTTTGAGAGGAGACTCCCTCCAACTGTTCTCGGGTCATTGGTTGATTAATAGATGTGAACATGTTATCGATATAATCGTAGATATTCCAGACGGAGCAACTCCCGGCTGTACTGTCAGTACTTTGATTCATACATGCATGTATTCGTTTAAACAATTTCTCAACAGCTGATTTATTTTTGAATCTGACAGATGGACAACGTCATATATCTTATTCCCATATACGAAGAATATTCTGGAAAAGTTTTGATTTTTAACATGTACTCCTATAACTTTTTTTTAGCTTCCCTGAGCTGAAAGTTTAAGTGAGCTTTTCTGATCACTTGTCCGTCGTCTGTCCGTCTGTAACCTTTCCACATTTTCGACTTCTCCAGAACCACTGGACCAATTTCAACCAAACTTGGCAGAAGACAACCTTGGGTACAGGGCATTTATGTTCGTTCAAATGAAGGACCAAGCCCCTCGACAAGTAGAGATAATAGAGAAAATACATGATGGACGACTTTTAAAAATATTCTTCTCCATATTCAAACAAAATGGAATTTGTTTAAATAAAGGGCCATATGACCTGTACAAGGGAAGATGATAATTACATCACATAACGAAGTTTTAGTTTTTACCTTTAATTTTTTTTTCCTGAATCAAAGTACTAGTAAAATGATACAATAAAAAAAGTCATGTACATTTGCTCAAGTTTGTTTAATTGCTAGGAACTACTGCTCAGGTGAGCTATGTGGTCCATGGGCCTCTTGATATTTTTAATTTTCATATAAACATTTTCAGAAATTGTGTGATAGAATCATTCAAATGTTAAACATGCAGTCCTGTAATTGCATCCATGTGGATTTCTCTCTGATTTGTGGATTCTATTTTGATAACATTCTTTTACAAAAATGAAAAAGCGACTATTCTTCAATGTTTCGAACTCATTTCTAGAACGCAACTGGAAATCCCAAGAATATTCATCGGAAGGTGAATATAAGAGATTCACCAACTTTCTGTCTAATCTTTCCCTTGTAAAATGTCAGTGCCTTGTTACTTGAGGAGCTGTGTTCGGAACATGAATTAAGTAACTGTTCTCCGATACGGTTTAAAGTATTAAATCCAAAATATTCTCATCCTTTGGTTAAAGTATTATAGTTATACAGCAAGGTGTACAGATAAAAAAAATCGAGTGTGCGTTTTGCAATATCATTTTTAAAGCTATTCTATGAAACACAAAACTTTCTTTCTTATAAAAATGGTGATACTGAATAATGTGATGCCCTTTGGAACAGATGGAACCAATTTTTTTCATCTCTCTCTCTCTCTCTCTCTCTCTCTCTCTCTCTCTCTGAAAGAAATAAACACCGTATATTATGAAGATACATGTATACCATGAACTATTTACAAAATGTTTGTTGAAAAATAATAATAATAATGATGATTTGAAACAAATAAAAATAGATAAACATATTGCTATTAGTCTGTGTCCATCGTCTGTCGTGCGTAACAACTTCTTCTCAAAAACTACTGGACCAATCTTTACCAAATTTGATATGTAGCATCTGTAAGAGAAGAGGACCAAAAATAAAAAATAAAAATCACAAACCCCACCCCCCATCCCAAGGGGCCTTAATGTTGAGGTAAAAACTGTAAAACTGATGCATTTTAAAAAAAAAAAAAACCCATCTCTACTCCTAGCCAAATACTAGACAAATTCAGTATATAGTAAATATGGGTAAGGAAGCCTCTTCCAAAATTGTAAATTTTATGATACTTGGGGCAGGACTGAAGTAATGCCTAGTTGCGGGAGGGGGTTGTAACATGCTTTTATTGTTAAAATACTTTTAGTATTTACAAATTCAAAATCTTGCTTTATTCTGAATGAAATTAAAAACATACATAGAAAGACCATAATTTATCTAACATATATGGGGGGGGGGGGGGGGGGGGCTGCTATACCACACTGGTATGATAAGTATATTTGATATTACTAAATATTGTTTTAATACGTCCAGTTGGGAATCTCTACAAAGTAATGTGTTCGCCCGCGACTAGATTTATGCTTCTCGGGCACAGGCAATTGTATCGCTTGGGGTCGAATAAATTACGGTGTGCTACTGAATCGACCCAAATTGATTCAATTACCAGTGGTCTCGGGTGGTTGAGCGCACGGTTATCTCAAACACTGATTTTATTTTAGAATTTTACAGAATTGTGTGAAATTACTTGTTAAATTGTTTATGGACCACATTCGAAAAAAAAATTGAAATTGAATATTCATGATACATGTACATGTAAATACAAAATAAGTAATAAAATGTATTTTAGCTACGCTACATGCATGTGTAGTACTTACTAAAACGCGATGGAAAGTGAAAATCCATTCAGAATGCTACATATGTATGCAAAATCTTGGCCACAAACTTGAAAATAATAATAAGAAAAATCATATAGAAATTGCATTACATAAGGTTGACATTTTTAACTGGAATTACAATGTTTTCAACTTGATCATCAATACTCTTGTTGTATGCACTACATGTACAGTGTGTACATTGACATTCCGAAATAAGAAAAACACTACTCAGGTTATAAATTTATATACCATTTTTTTTAATTTGCATAATACATTTTTAAACCCTTTGCTCAAATTATATACTGCATAAATGCTGGTTAAAAAAAGAGAATGCCACAATACTGTTTATGTTGGTAAGTAATGACTTAATACTCTCATTTTTCATATTCCAACTGAAAGCATTTAACCACAAACCAAGAAAGTTCATTTTCAAAAGGTTCCACCATACATCTCATTCACTGCGCACAAAGTTCTACACGTACATGCACGTGCTAAGTTACTGTTGACGAAGCTGAGGGTGATCCTGTTGGTCAGCTTGGGAATTTCTGTACACTTCACGCTGGTAAAACTACATGCAACCTTGTGTCCGTTAGGGGACAGTTACTGATCGCAAGGGATTCTTCAAGTACAAATGTCCACCAAGTTATATTCGCGCTGGTTTCCTCTTGCTTAAATCCATATCCAATGCTAACAATTTTAAAATCATTGTTACGGATTTATAAATTGTCATACAATCAAAATGTCATGAAGTTATAATGTAAGATCTTCGGTTCACCTTTCCAAGTTCCTAGAATATTGAGGAATATCATTGCACACCATTGGACCTCTTTTTTCTTCAGCGTTTACCTTGCAGCGCCCGCATGCTTTGAAGCTTTGCTGAGAAGCTCTTTGAAAAATGCTCTCTCGGTCGCCCGATGACGTTCGGCTGCCGGGTGGCTTGGTTGTAAGAAGGTGGATAGCCAGCCTGGGAACTCCTGGAACCGTTTATGCCATTCGTGAAATTTGGGGGCTGAAAACAGAATATTTCATTATATAATATCTCCAATTAATATACCCAAAGTCATTACCGTTGAGTATTTTGAAAATGTTACGAAATGTTTCATCAGACAATACGCGATATTAGAATGCACTAAACACTGATATGACAGGCACCCTCGGATCTATGTAAGACACTCCTGGTTGATCTGGCATGACAATCACTCGGTGGTGGTTCTTCCGCTTGCAGATTCTAATGTATACAAAGACCCCTATGAGTAGAAGAATGAAAAATCCCAACGAAGCCCCAACAACAATCCCACCTATCACAGAGCTGTAAAACAAATTCACAAAAAATATCAATTACAAATATATAAACTCCAAATCAGGAGTCAATTACAAATAAATAAACTCCAAATCAGGAGTCAATTCTGAGGCTTTTAAGAGATAAAACCCCGGATATTCCACTTGAAATGTGTTTATGATTTTGTGTATTTCTATTTTTATGAGACAAAAATTCAAGTACAGGCTATAGGATAATGAGAAAATTCAATTTCGGCATTGACATCCATTACTAAACAGCTGATTATCTCTGTAAATGAAAGGAAAACAATCTTACCTGCCACCGCTGCTGGAATTGGAGGAACTACTATATCGGTAATATGAGGACCTGTAGGAATAATAGTACCTATACCTCACACAGTGGACAGGGACACCACCTAAAAAGTATACGGATAACATTTAGTCAATAACATTACACATCGTAAAATCCAGAATATTGAAATGAGTGTATGTAAAACTTATACGGTACCAATTTTGATGCACCAGATGCGCATTTCGACAAATAATGTCTCTTATAAATATGTGTTTATTTCTATATACAACCAAATAAACAGTCTTTGTTGAGAGAGATAATACTTACATCCTATTATAAATAATATCAAAGTAGAAAACCATACAATTGTCTGTGTCTCGGAGCCCATTTTTATTGACATGAACTTCCAAAATGTACCTTAAAACCAAAACATCGATAGATATACTGGTAAATCGTATTTAAAAAATTGACACGGCATTTTAAATCCCTATTTCGCAACAGTTTTGCTGGAATGAATATTCATCCACTAATTCTATATTTAGGATAAGAACCTGAAACTTTTCCAATGCTTCTTTAAAAAATCCCCTTAATTCACATGTCTTTTATTATGCTGTTTATTGATCTGAGAAATTGCGTGATAATTGGAAGTGATTTGATTCAACACATGTAAAATGTAAACTATCATTTTGAAATGAATAGTCAGAAATCTGAAAAAAATGACTACATTATATTGCATTTAATGAAAACAATATTAGCGGGCATTTTGTTGTAAAATTGTGATTTACTATTGAAATGACAGATGAAATTGACGTTGATAAACTTTTGTTATTTATTAGAAAACCTATCCAGGGGTCTTAAGTGAAGCAAAATTAGATTATTGTTTTACTGAAGAAAAATTGATCTCTATATACTAGTAATGCTGTATATTCAATAGAACCAAAATCTTTATTTTGATAAAATCCTAAAGTTAGTTTTATTTTCATCAATGCCTTTGGTTAAGGTTACATACAAAACAACCATAATAGTATATTTTACAACATTGTTTTTCTCGATCGGATCTAGAGTTAAAATTGCATTAAATTTCAATGTTTTTGGTATTTCCCCCACATTTTTCATTTCGCCACAAAACGTTATGCAGATAGAGAATGTAAGCTCACAACTTTTTAATTAAATATTTTGATGAATAATTGCACAAATGTCATTTGATATTTTACTTTCTGGGGAAATGTAGATTTAGACTTCTGGAACTACCGCGACGATAAAAAGAAAATATAATATTATATGCGCATCGTGAATCAAGTACAATTTCAGTATCACATCACAGAAGCCACAACTGACTCCATTCTTTCATGCATGATGAATATTCATTAGTTACACAAATAACTTTCCATTGTTGAATTCTATCTAGAGGGGTTACGGGGGTCGCCCCTTCTTTGAATATTGATGGGGATTTCCCTTCACATTTTACAAATGTATATACTACAATGTTTGAGCATATGAACATGAACTCATGATACAATTTAAGGTATTTAATGGATCGTTTAAACACCTCTTATGAAGTATGATTTTACCCCCGAAAGAGTGATACAAGCTTTCAAGCATTTCATATGATTTTTTTTGTGATTGATCCCGGAATGATAAAAAAGGGTACTTTGTTTGCAAATACGGTTCTCTAGAGTCTAAATTTTCCTTTTGATTTGATGCTTATATGAATATTTGCCTAAGCGACTCAGATAGACGTTCTAATTTTGTAATTAAAAAAATGAAAATTTAAAATGTTATTTGCTCATATTTTTTTAAAATATATGGATCATTTTTTTTAAAAAGATGTCAATTAGAAAAGAAGGTATGTCAGAGAAACATATGTTTAAACTAGAAATTGAACTGAAATGGTCAAAATTCTGAAATATTAGGATTATTCAAATTGATAAAGGAAAATAATTTCTTGATGAACAGTACATACAGTTAGCAACAATATGAATATTTTCGTAATTTCTGTCAATTTTGATCGGGATCGGTACTTTTTTTTCTCGTTTGGATACAGTGGTTATATCTGAAATTTGATCATTTCGTTTCAATTTCTTTATATGATATATTTCTTCGATATATCTCTTTTCTAACTGACATGAGTTTAGAAGATTTCATCGAGAGATTAAAAAATATTAAGAAATGTTTTCAATATTCATAAATATTTTTTCTAAAAAAAAAATTAAAACGTTTATATTTGTTAATAACGAGACGAGTGTTGATTATGTACAGTGGTATAAGTAGCAGGACTTTATAGAGCAGTATAGATTCGGCCAGGGAACCATTGCTAGTAAACACTGTGCGATATCTAAGGCTAGGACGTGCTGATGTGCGGATGGAAAAAAAAAATCATTAAAACATGTAGTGGAAATCCCATTCAACACTCTTAGTCAGCTATTGGAAATATTCCATGGATATTATGACTGTAGGAGGCGCGCTTCGCAATATTCGGTTCTGTATTCTTGATACAAGCGCCATTTCAAGCTAAGACGTACGGTACGTGTTCCGTCACGAAAAGACAGATGTAACGAAGAATTTTGACTGAGATCGAAAACTTACCCGGGCATTAGACTTGAAGTGAAAGTCGCAATTCTTTTAGATATGACCTTGAAAATGGAGGCCACGTATTGCAATAAAGAGCCCTCATAAATGGTTGGCACGCTACCTATAGCTACATATATATGTACATGTAGATGGCGTGTTTTTAAAAGTCAGATATTTAGAAATAAATTTCATTTTTAAGTGAACTTCGACACTCGACACTTCAGGTTGGCATGCACATTGTTGTGGCCTTATATTGTTGTATTCTTGCATCACCGTCTCTAAAAACGAATAGATAATAATATGTAAAAAAAAAAAAAAAAAAAAAAAAAAAAAAAAAAAAAAACATCCTGGTGTATAAATTTTCTCTATAAATTTGTCCAAACATACTTCCAAACATTCATGAAAGCACTATGCGAAACAAAAATTCACAGCTTGATTTAAACGATTTTGCGTGTTGACCTAGCTATGTTAGTTAGCCAGTGCAGTTGCGAAACATATTGGGAATTTCTCTGGTCAGTCTCAGTATTTTCTCAGGATGTTACAGATCTACAGCTCTGGTCGCTCCCAATATTTTACCAAAGAAATCCGAGTCTGCAGCTTCTGAATGTATTGAACTTCATGTAAATTTATAAATAGATCACTGGTTCCGTCTATCATGTGTTTTAATATAGATATTTTCTCTGAGTATAAACTCTGATTTCATAATTGAAAATTATTCATTTAATTAATTTCTATAACTACTGTCTTCCCCGTGATGTTTTGAATTGATGCTCTACTATGAACGTTGTGTGAAGTGTGTAATTATATGTTTGGTCAAACTGTATATGGCCTCTGATATGATGGGTACATTTCCCCGAGAAGTTAGTTGAAGATTTGCGAAAAAATTCAATTAAATTCTTCATGACCTTTGAACGTTAAGCGAATTATTTATTACGAACACATACGGTGTACTAGACAATAACTCGAGCATGCATGGGTGGATAAAATATAAGTATTGCGAATTTGGAAGTAAACATCAGACACTAAAGTTTTGAAGTCTTAACTAGTTAAATATGGGAAGTACATGCATTGTTATTAATTACATGGGTATTTGTTATGATTTGTTTATGAAAATGGAAGTTGTATACTGAATAATGCATATAATTTTGTGATGTCTCCATTTAAGTGAAATGGTTTTGAAATCATATGCAGCTATCCTTTCATATTAAGACATCTCTTCAAATCATTGAACATATTCCTAAGCGCGTTGAAGATACATGTAGGCTAAATTCAATAATTAAATATAGATTAATTCAATTCAGAAATAATTTATGTTTTGTAATATTTGAACTTATTTTTGATTTGTTGGACCCAACTTCAAATTATTGAACACAAGTATAAGTAATCAAAGATAAATTTTGTTCAATAACATATTCATTGTATATAGCTTCAATTATACACATGTAATCGCAAGTTGATTCAATTACATGTAAGTAATATCAAGTGAATTATAGTTATGTCCGATTCAATTTCAGATGAGTTCAAATAGTGAAAAATTAAAGATGGTTTTATTTAATTCATAAGTAGATGCACTTTTGTGGATAGGTTATAAACTATAAACATCTAGTTTTAATTCAATCCCACTTACATGTATCTTTAATTCAATCAAAGGTAGGTGAAATCATTAGACCCGAAACACAGCAGGGGTTTGTACCAGCATTCCCAAAAACGTTGCAAA
This sequence comes from Ostrea edulis, assembly GCF_947568905.1. Taxonomy (NCBI): domain Eukaryota; kingdom Metazoa; phylum Mollusca; class Bivalvia; order Ostreida; family Ostreidae; genus Ostrea; species Ostrea edulis. The sequence continues at coordinate 44,049,925 of NC_079170.1, forward strand.
AGGAAAGAGTAGCAGATTCACAATGCCAATTCAGACATTTCTCGATCCTCAGAAGTGTCTTAAATGTACATTTCAATTAATATATCGACTTGTGTTAGGAAATTACCCTAAAGATGAAGTATAAATATATATATTGGATACTCCATGGCTTGTGGTTGGATATGATTTTTATCCAACGAGTTGTATTTTCTATCCCCGAACCTTGCTGTTCAACTTGCATTGAAGAATGATCTTTCCGTAAAATTTAACGGTGAACTAATAACTGATATTCAACAAAAATCACAACAAAGAGGAGTAACATGTATGTATATACATGTTGGTAAATGAGGAATCGCCGCGGAGTTGATAAATTCCTCGCGCTGATAGTGAATCGGGAGATTTTCTCATTCCATTGCATATGCCACTTTATATTTAAATTTTAGTAATGAAATAGAAACGTGTATATATCAATGAAATATTGGAAATGACCCAACACTAATTTGAATGTTTTTGTGATTTCTCCTTCCTTATAAATTGATAACAAATAATTTAACGAAAATGATGTATATGTGTTCTTTTAAATTACATGAAAAACGGAAAAAATAATCAATTTTGACAACTATTAAGTATATAACCATATGTCATAGATAGCCTTGCTTCAAAGGAGGATAAATCATAATTCACAGAATACATTTTTATTCTTAAAACTACGTAATTTAAAAATACAATCAACTTGTGATAGTAGTTTCAACATGATTTAATCAGTAAATAAATAATATCATTTTTCAACCACATGTGACTGGACCTTGTTAGCGAGTTCATTTGGTTACATAAGAAATGAATTCGTTATCCAGGCCCCAACAGGGATGTACCCCGAGTTGTATTCCACGGGTGTATTATATGTATATCACGTTTATTGAAACGATGGATCAGTCTCATTTAGATAAAACAATATCAAATTCAGTGCATTTGGAGAAGATGCGACACATTAGCAGAAAAAAGGCAAGCAGAGGCGTGTAGAATTTGTTTCAAATGGCAAACATTAAAATGAAATAATGCATGTCCCACCTAATTAATAGCAATTACATCAGCATAAACACAATCACATTCAACATTGTGATTACAGATTGCTTGTAATGTAAACCTACCATACATACAATTTTGAAACTGTAAGTATATCATAAATTGTATATCATCGAAACTAAGTGACCATGCAAAATGATACACTGTAGATGAATTAATTGTTTTCACCATAAACCATTGTTCCTTTGAAATGTCAAAATATTGCACATATACATTCCACTCTTCAACGGTACTGGATGTCATTCATATTTTCCCCTCCCTTTTCTAAACACTCTTACAAGATTGTTTCACGATTGCATGTAGTTAATCCGGATCCGCCAGGGTGCATTTCGCACCTCTTGTTCGATTGTCTGGGAGATAGAGTGCAGCTGAGGACTATCCTTTATGGTGAGGTAAGGTTTATCCTTAGTTTGGAGGTATTGGTTGTCTTTGATTATTAAATGAGATTTGTCCTCTGTTGGAAAATGTTTGTTGTTATTAACGGTGGTGAGAGGTCTGGTCTTAGTTGGAAAGTGTTGGTTGTCCTTGATTTTGAGATGAGATATCTCCTTGACTCGGATATGTGGTCTCTCCATGGCTTGTAAATGTGGGTTGTCCTTGATTTTGAGATGAAATCTGTCCATCACTGGAAAGTGTTGGTTGTCCTTGATTTTGAGATGACATTTGTCCTTGACTGGGAGATGAGATATCTCCTAGATTTTGAGATGAGAATTGTCCTTGGTGTACAGGTGTGGGCTGTCCTTAGTAGACATGATGCAACTCTTCTTCACCACGAATCGCGGGTTGTACCTGGATTGAAGGTGTGGAATGCAGTCGGGTTGAATTCGGGTCATGTTGACCAACAGTTAGACGTTGTGCTAAAAGAAAAATGTCGCTCACATTTATTGCTACGAATCCTTGTAAAAGAAATTAATTGAAACTCATTTACTTTGATTAATTTGTAGATGTTGTATACTCTTTGATCAAATTTGTAGAGGTTGGATTTATAGCAACGAATGAAAAGCGCATTTATTAAATACCTGCATCGATGTAGGAGACAGGTGGTTGAGCTGGCTGGATAACCATTCGTCCGTGGTTTGTTTTCTTGCAGACTTTAACTATTATTATCGTCACTGAGCACATTAAGATAGCAAATCCAGCAATCCCGCCGACTATACCACCAGCCATTTTCCCTATTAATTTAACACTGCAAGAAAGGATTTCGAAAACGTCATAAATCGTCCCCTGAACTCCAATGCACATATAAATCTTGATAAATATAGTACCGTTTTCCCGACAGAAATTAAGGCAACATATGAATATAGTAAACACATTTCAATTTGGAAAAACTTTTCATGAAACGCGAACATTCAAATGAAATTTAGTTCTTAACTGAATGATGGAAGGGTTTGACTAACAGGAAAAAGTTCAACATTCCCTGCAATACATGTACATCAATGAAAATGTAAAAGCACAACTACATACCTATCATAATACTGGGTATTTCCGTAGTAAGAGCAGTAGTAGGAACGAGAATAAGAGCAGTAACTACCACATCGAACCGGTACAAAACCTAAAAATTCAAATCACACAACAGAAATTAAATAGAAAAATAAGAATTAAAATCACACAACAGAATTTAAATGGAGAAAATTATCCCGCAAATATTTTTAAAATTTCTTTTTCAAAATAATTTTCACTAATTTAAAAATTCGAAGTATTTACTGAATGAACAACATAATAACAAATTATAGTTATCACCATTGCTATGAATGAGGATGATGATGATGATGATGATGATGAAGATGAGGAGGAGGAGGATGCTTACAGCTAATCACAGCCAACAATGTTATAGCGGAGATCCATCGTACATATACATTCTTGTTCTCCATAGCAATTCTTTTCAAAAGAACTTTTTAAAATGTCGCTTATTTCTATGACTGACGATCTAATTCGTCTTTCCAAAGTCATGTGGTAAAGTTACACGAGGATAAGTTTTATACCCGTATATGTAACCACCGTGTGCTGATTTAAACTCTCCATTGGTGTAAATGTAGGTAATGAATATTCATATTGCCAATATTGTGTTCGTGTAGATAAACTCTATAGAGTTAAAATATTCCAGAAGAAATTCCACGGAATCAGAATTGTCGGTGCTCTCAATGTCATTGCATATTGATCATGTCTATTTTCAGAATTCGATAATAAATTAACCAAGATTCTGTAATGATTATAAACACTATTGTGAAATGGAAGAGATAATGATTAAAACAATGCCTGTAAAGAAAAGTTCAGTTTACTCTGTTTACAATGTACAATATTTCATCATGTTTCCTAAGTGTGTACACTGTACGGTAATCAAAGTAATATAAATGTACAGTTAAGTATGTTCAATTCATCAATGCTGAAGCCACCACAGTTTTACTGTAGCAACGAAAAGGAACTGGGGATTTCTTTTTCTTCTTCCATAGCTTTCTGTGATCTTTTTCACGATGTCTGATGCCAAAAGTAATGACGCTTAATTCAAAATAATTTGCAATGTATCCTTATTAATGATTGAAGTTTAAACACACACATACACACACACACAAAAGAAAGAAAGAAAGAAAGGAAGCAATGTCTCAAAAAGTGCTAACTAGTATTCAATATACATATTTTACATCAGCCACAATGTTTTTAACATATACGCGCACACAAATTAAAAAATAACCTACTAAAGTCTCAAGGCTAAAATTGCGAACAATTCCTAAGTTTATGTGAATTATATTAATCGCTGTTTGGGGCATATTTACATTCTATTTAGAAACGCAATAAATGGCTGACAAACTGTACACTTTTATTTGAGTGTGTTAAAAGTTAAAATTCACTACATAATCAAAAAGAAAATATACACCTAGAGTGAAATGTATCTAATAAACATGGCGTGTACGACGCCTAATGACACAGAAACCAACCCGGAAGTTATTTCTCGTATCGATCAGTGTTCCGCTCTAAAAATTTATTTACACGATGTACTCTATTCAAACTGAATCAATTCAAACAATCCCACTCCGAATGTGAAGCTAGTTTATTTTCAATGGAACGTTTCTTTGATTATAGAATACATCGATGCATATTTGTTTATAAAAGGAAAGCTACGCTGCACATCGGTATTTAGAAACCGTCTGAATTTGTTTTTGCCAGAAGAATATAAAATAGGTCAAGCATATCGGCAAAACGGTGGTTCTAAAGTAGTTTCTTTAGACAATGTTTGTAAACAGGGTACTATGCTCATGCGCAGATGGAAAATTCCAAGCGGGGAAACCCCGATCTAAAACTGTACCCAATCGATTTCAGTGATTCACAATCGACATAATTATGTACACTTGAAAAGTGCAAAATTATTTACATTTTTGAAATAACTGCATGGAACTCTAATCTTCAAATAATATATATCACTAACAAATTAAAAATGATAAAAGAAGAATGTTGCGGTATTAATATTTTTTTTGGTTTATTATCAATTATATATATACATATACATTATATGTATACATATATACCTGTTATCAACGTCGGAAAATTGCAATTTTCCTTAAACAGCAGTATCAAATTTTCGCGGAAACTAATTAAAACGATATAATATTAATCATAACATTTTCATAAAACTGTTTCTTTAAAATAAAATATACAAATTGTTCGTGAAAAGTAAGGAAATCTATCACTGAAAACAGAGTTTGGATTCAATATTTTGAAACATATAATTGATTATTCATAAATAACTAAGACGTTTGAGATATACTATGGTTGAAAAGATTTATCACATTATCTATTGAAAAACATGACATTCTTCCGGTGAAGATATGATTATTTTCCAACCTATCTAAGTAAGCACAATTTCATGTGTTCGTATCATTATTCAAACTTAAAACCAACAGTAAAGTAACACTACACGTTCTTAAACCTTTCTGTGTATGTAGACAGTATCCAGGAAAAAGTAATCGCCAAAGCTTTGACCAGTGATCTGTACGGCGTACTTAGTGAAAATAGCACTTAACATTTATACGGGGAGTTATGCTTTGCCTGAAAAAAAAAAACATGAACCAACTGAAACATTACTGATCACCTATCGATCCCTAGGATCCAGAGAAGTCAGCTCCGAGTATACTGAAAATATGTTTGTTTGTTTGTTTGTTTTTTGTTTTTTTTTGTCGCTTCTATTAAAAACTATTGTGCAATATATCAAAAGGAAAATGCGAAACTTAAGTATGAACGTCTACTTCACAAATTGAATCCTGTCGAAGAACAGTTGACCCAAGATACGTCAGTGCGTGAAATGAATCAAACCTCAAAGCAAATCCTATAATACCAACAAAATAACAAAAGAAAATAAATCAGCGACTTGGTGCTTAAAACTAATTTGTTACAGAATTGGTACTGCTTATGTCAGTAAGAAGGCAACGTTGGAAGACCTTCAATTTTTAATGCTCAACGGAAGAAAAAGAGATTGTTCCCCAGCAGACATATTGACATTGTAATGACATTTATATATGGTTTATCATTTATGTTGATAATATTCAAGAAATATGTAGTGACCATAACTATATTTTTAATTCATGACTAAAATCCAAATGACAATGTGTCTAAATTGGGAAGAATTCTCCTGTTTGGTGTAAATAATTTTATAATTTATATTTTCTATTCTGTTTAGCAATTTTCCAATTTCTACCGTCTCTCAATATTTACAGTGTGGGGTAGAAATAATCGACATAATGGTATCAAAATTGACCAGTTTTGTGTTTGCGTTTAAGTGTAAGCCCTTGCCATTACATTATACTTTTCCCGACAGCGTACGGTAAGCGGATTTTTATGACCCCTCCAAGATGAATTCAACAATATACCCGTCTTGTGGGGATATCTCGTTGAGTAACTCTCCCAGGTAATTACTATTGGGGATATAACTTGTTAACAAATCATCCGACTTGCATTAGTCTAATAGATTAACGTCTGTATCGACGTACAACCCATTCTCTTATTATTTGTCGAGAAAGCTGTACGTTTTAAACCAAGCCCACGTAGTGGTAAAAGAATCTTAGAATATATTGGTTCATTGTCGAATGAAGTGAATAACGAGTTATTACTCCATTCTAAACAAAATACGTCACGTGAAACGACGTGGAAATTGCCAGGTACTATTGTGCGATCAAAGAGCATTTGAAAAAAAAAATCGGCTTCAGATTCGTGAAGGAACTTTGTCTTACACTGTTGCACGTCCAACCTTTGACAAACACTTTCCAAAATGCTGTTTAACAGAGTTTTGTTAAACATCGCAAACCTGGATTTTTTTTTCAATTTCATAATAACTAAAGTTACCTCCATACGAGTTAACTTCCGTTATGGAGATTAACAATTCACCTGGGCTTACTATGTGCAACGAAAGATAACTCGTGTATAGCGCGAAATTTGTGAGATGTTTAATATCTAGCCACCCCTACAGTGTCAACAAATCGTATCTGTGAGCCTTATAACTTGATCAGGTAAACGGACAATGATAGGCAATTTAGAATAAGGTTATCAAATAATCCAAACAATACCTGGGATTCCGTTGATGCAGAGCTGTGTCTGCTGTTCATACCCTTACCAAAATATAAGCCCTCTGGCACACAGTTGCTGCAAATTTGCAGCGCATTTGCGGCAAGTTTGCCGCAACTAGTTGCGGCACATTTGCCGCAAGTATACTTTTCGTATGCAAATTTTTCCTCTGGCACACAGTTTGTGGCATAGTTGCAGCACACACTTCCTGCACACTTCTGGCACAGTGTGCGGCATATTTGCCGCAAGTATACTTTTCGTATGCAAATTTTTCCTCTGGCACACAGTTTGCAGCAAACTTGCGGCACACACTTGCTGCACACTTTTGGCACACAGTGTGCGGCATATTTGCCGCAAGTATACTTTTCGTATGCAAATTTTTCCTCTGGCACACAGTTTGCGGCACGCTCTTGCTGCACACTTCTGGCACACAGTTTGCGGCAAACTTGCGACACGCTCTTGCTGCACACTTCTGGCACACAGTTTGCGGCAAACTTGCGGCACACTTTTGGCACTATCTGCTCGAAATTAAGGGATCCTATATAAACTGTCATATTACAAAACAAAAACACAATAATAATTCAATTAATATAATTTCAAGAACAATGACATATCAAGTAATTAACATATTCAAAAATACTAATTAAAAAAAAGAGAGATTCAAAAACAGAAATGACCAGGTTCTTGTAAAATATGTTATCTATCATAGGAACAACAGTAGAAACATACTGGAAAAATGACAAATTAAAGGTAGAATTTTTCAACAAAAAAAGAAAAAAAAAAAGAGAGAAACATTTTTAAAATGTTAGATGTAAATCTTCAATGTTTTTATAACATCTATAATGTACAGGGTTTGGAAAATGGTAAGTAAAAGCTGAGTTGGTTTACATAAAGTACCATGCTTAAAAAATGACTAAGTTCAACTTCACCATGCACATGTAAATTTTTCAAAGAATGCCTGATCACTTCCGAAAAGACACATGCACATTTACAATGCTTCCATAACAGCTGTTCAAGGTCTGAAGAATGTCAAATAAATGCTGTAAGAGGAGTTGATTACAAAAAATAGGTACCAACTATTCAGGAAATGCTTTAAAAAAATGACAAAGTTCAACTAAATGTAATTTTTTGAAAAAAGTCTGATCACTTTCAAAAAGACACATGCACATCTTCAATGTGTCCATAACTACTGTACAAAGTTTGAGGAATATCAATTTAGATGTGCACGAGTTGATCACACAAAATAGGTACCATCTATTCACGAAATGCATAAAAAATAACAAGTTCAACTACACGTAATTAAAAAAAAAAAAAAGTCTAATCATTTTCAAAAAGACACATGCACATCTTCAATGTGTTCATAACAACTGTACAAAGTTTAAGGAATGTCAAGTTAGAGGTGCATGAGGATTTGATTACACAAAATAGTTACCATCTATTCAAGAAATGCTTTAAAATGACTTAAGTTCAACTACATGTACATTTTTTTTTTAAATGTCTGATCACTTTCAAAAACACATATGCACATCTTCAATGTATTCATAACAACTGTACACAGTTTGAGGAATGTCAAATTAGAGGTATACGAGGAGTTGATTACACAAAATAGATACTGTCGATTAAAGAAATGCTTTAAAAATGAGGAAGTTTAACTACATGTAAATTTTTCAAAAAATGTCTGATCACTTTCAAAACGGTACACGCACATCTTCGATGTATCCCTAACAACTGTACAAAGTTTGAGGAACATCAAGTGAGAGGTGTGAAAGGAGTTGATTACACAAAGTAGGTACTACTAAAGGGACGCTATTGTCGCTTGCCCACCAGTCATTCAGCATTTTATAAACTGTTTGCACATTGTGCAACCCGACCAAAAATATAAAATATAATTATAACAAGATGTGAGAGAAAACTTAAAGAAACTGCAACAGCTTCTAATCCACAAATATTACATTGTGCAATGTTAAAAAGTTCTCGGTGAAGTCCTACCCTGGCCATGAGAGTACATTTTATTTGGAAACTGCTGCATAAAGAATTTCTTTCAAGATCGAAGAAAAAATATCAACCCACTGTGGCACTTTTCTGGCTTAAGGTCAGGTTGTGATTTAAATAGATTTGTGAATTTTGGCCGTTTTAGATCAATCATGTCAAATGAAAGTTTTTAAAAAATAAAATCCTTATTAAACTAGCAAGTGCTATACAAATGATGCTATAAATGCTAGAATTGTATATACAATTAAGACAAAGGAGTTGACATGATCTTAAGGACATGTAATTAAAAAGGAGGTCTATCATTTGCATAACATGACTATGTGCATCAATAACAGGTTTCAGCAACATTTGCAGACAAGAATGAAATATATTCAAAATTCACACATGTGAACTATGCACTTTTCCTCAGAAAAATCTGGAGACAATCTACATGAATTTTAAAGTCAGTACTTCTGAGTACTGTGAAGGACTTTATATTCTGATAAATTAATACAGACTTGTGGGCCCTTGTTAGGGAGAACACTGTAAACATTTACACAAGTTTCTCCATCATAGATGAATGGGAGAATAATATGACTATCTCCATGCTGTCTGCGCCTTAGAATCAAAAACATGATTGAATTCTGGACCTTCTTCTAATCTTCCACTTGTTCAGTACTTGGTCATCACAATCACATATTGTCCGCAACAACTCTACTGTCCCATCCATTTGTTGTGATAAACTGTAAATAGTTTTTCGGTTAAGACAGAGTGCCTTTACTCACAAATACATGTAGCAGTGTCATCAGATTCACTTGGCAAGTGTGTATAAATTGAAATGTCATTCTTTTTTTTAAAACTAAATAACACTAAGTAACTTCATTAGTGATTTATACACATTAATCCAGGCCTGCATGTTGGAACTCTCAGATATGGCAAGTTGAAGACAGCCTATCAACACACCATCACAACTTCTGTATCTTCACGACTATCATGAAATATATTCTGAAAAAGATATAAAATTGTAAATAATTACGAGACACCATTGGCCATCCTATATACAAGTTTGCAAGGCGTCTAACATAGGAGGAATCATTCAGGGGTGTGTACATGTAATTACCGTCGCCCGACACCTGGGGCCACCGATTTTCAAAGCCGAGAAATAATCAATGTTGCTTTATAGCCCATTGGGCTAATAAATGCAATATTTAATGTACAACTGTTAATATCATGCTGACCAGACTTTACGTACAAATTAACTTTATTGCCAAGACAAGATCTTCAATCCATTTTAATAACGTATATGCATTGATGGAGTGACAAAATTGAGATTCTGGAGGTCACATCCCTGATCATAATGCAGTTTAACTTTTCTAACTGGACATCTGGGTTCAAATCATAAGCATTTGAATAAAAAAAATAATCAACCATTCATTAAAAAACACCATTTACTGAATAAACTATTCAGTTTTGCAAATATAACCCGAGTAGAAAGTAAACAAAAAATAGCATAATTATTACGGAAATAGGCCTAATTATTTGTTTGTTTTTCGGCCTTTTCCCCTCTCTCCATTTTTTTTAAGTGCCTATATGGTCCTGTCCAAATGTATAAGAAAAAAAAATCCGCGATGGCTACGATAATGCAACTAGAAGGAGTATAATCTATTCTCATACAAAGGAAATTAAAAAAAAAAAATAAATTCCACATAATTTCAAAGAATTGAATGAAGAATGTAAATTTATAAACGTAAACACTGACTTAAGATTTGACGCAACAACATACAATGAGCGATGGTCAGTTTCGTTTTGAACAATATATTACAGAGTTTATAACTATAAGATAGACAGTAAATCACTTACTCAATGATTGGAAGATTCTCCTCAGAATATCTGCATCAACTCCTGTTCTCGATTCATGTTCAAGATGTTTACCGGTATAACATCATGGCGTCTGTTGATATCAACTTTCGCGCTCAGCATATAATATTGAGTGAATCCCACACCCGACGCATTGAACCCGATCTCTATTTGCGATGCATAGAACCGTAAAGCTCCATGAAGACCTACTTTGGTATACAGCTTAGATTATTCTAACTTAGTATCAATTAGCATTCCACACACCAGAATAACGTACCTGGATAAATTATACGATATAAAGGTGAATTTTTACCACTCTCATTTGATTAATTTCAACTCACAAATCCAGTATCTGAATTGTAATCAGTGTTCAGATATACATGTAAATAAAGAAAAGAAAAGAAATGTCTCTCTCTCTCTCTCTCTCTCTCTCTCTCTCTCTCTCTCTCTCTCTCTCTCTCTCTCTCCCATTGATTTAGATATAGATATTTTTTCTTCACTTTTTTTTTAAATTAGATTAAAATTCAGATAACTGTGCACTTACTTATTTTAAAGGGGCATTAGCTGTGAAAGTGATGACAACCATTTTCTTTTTTTCAAAATCTCTCGATGATATTGAAATACATATTGATGACTAGTAAGAACATTTATTTTTTATTATGTACAAAAACAAGAGAATTAACCCTAATAAAACTACGTTAGATAACCGCTTTTAATGTAAAGAAATATATACGAAAGATGTATTCACTGCACCCAAATCAAATCATTTCTCAAATAAAAACAAAAACAGCATTTACATTTTGCTGACAGAATGCAAAGGTAACTAAAGAATAATTATACTGTCTTGCAAGACAATAATATTCAATCACCAAAATCACATATTCATTTAGAGGTTAAAAGGTGTTTGAAATAATTAAATACAAGTGTAATTATTACTTTAATATATATTAACTATTATAGGGCAACTTTCATTGAATTCAATATTTGGTGACAAAATGACCGCTAATTCCCATTAAGACAAGAAGATGGAAGGGGTACGCAAGAAATGTTGCATATATGTTCTATTATAGAAAATGTTGTGATGGATATATTGAAATGGCTCTTTTATTCTAAATATTCAAGAAAAGTCGTGAACTTTGGTGCCCTTGCTGTTTCAGTTCTAAAATTTTAAGGAAAAAGTTGTGAACTTCCGGCACACGATTCTGAATACCAAAGAAAAAGTTGTGGTGCACTTCTGGCACACAGTTTTGATTCTGAATACTAAAGAAAAAGTTGTGGTGCACTTCTGGCACACAGTTTTGATTCTGAATACCAAAGAAAAAGTTGTGGTGCACTTCTGGCACACTGTTTCATTTAGGAAAAGTTGTGGCGCACTTCTGGCACACTGTGCCACTAGTGGCACACTGTGTGCTGCTAGTGGCACACTGTATGCCGCTAGCGGCATTAGCTGCACACTTCTGGCAAACAGCTCTGGCACACTGATTTGTTTGCCGCAAACTTGCGGCAAATTTGCAGCAAACTTTACATTTTGGTAAGGGTATCCAATGAAAGTCAAAACTCCTCACACAATCCAACCTAATTATAGACCACCAGCACATGTGCAAGTATTGCAACAAATGTCACCTAAGAAGTCATTGTTGGGTAAAGCTAAGTACTACTTCTCCTATAGCCTCTAGTCAAAACCTTAAGTATACACTCAACATTCAACCTATACAAACATTAAGTCAGGAATTGATTGATTGTTTTTAATTGCTTAACGTCCTTCTCGAGAATTGTTCACTCATAGGAAGACGTCATCATTGCCGATGAAGGACTGAAAACTTTAGACCAATGTTCGGGGCTTACGACCTTGGGCAGGTAGGGATCTTTGTCGTGCCGCACCTCCTGTGACATGGGTTCTCGGTTTTAGTTGTATAATACGAAAGACCGCCCCATTAAATCACCACTTACGACAAACAAAGGGTACCGTATAGCGGGTTTATTCCGTGGGTCTAAAATTTGGCGATTTGCTGGCTGAAAGGTATGCTAATAATTTTAGCGGAATAAATTTTGGCAGACAGGGAAATTTTCGCGCTTTTAAATACTGAAGCCACAATTAAGTGTATATTTAACGATAGGAATTTTGGCGGAAAGCTATTTAATCGCTAATAAAACCAAAATTATAACCCCGCAGAAAAGCCGTTATACGGTACTAAATCAGATCTCCACGGGAGGAACAGCAATTGATCAACGTTAATGAGTCCTTTAATTCTACCAATCAATATCTTGTTTGAACTCGAAACGGTTGACAGGGGATGGTTACTCCTCTTGGGCACCCGATCCCACATCCAGTGTGTCAAGGGGTCCGTGTTTGCATAGCTATCTATTTTGTGTTGCTCGTGGGAGTTGTCAGATTGATAAATGTTCGTCACCTTTCATAAAATACACCACAGAGTTCTCAACATCTGTTTCGTATTTAGATATTTCATTTCATACCCAGATCAGGAGTCATGTCCCTCGTCATGTTTAGAGATGGAGTTCACCAAACTGATATTGCCCACGTTTTTTTGAATGCCTTGCAAGGGGGTCTTTACACTATTTTTAGACAAAGCGCAGAACACTTTTCATAACGAACATTTAATTAAGATCAACTGATTACTTAATTGGAAATTTGTCAAGATATTGGACTTTGCAGCATGCGGCGGATGCCTTCTTACATATTTCTCTACAGCAGGTACTTGTTGACGAATGGTCGAAGTTTGATATCTGAAGTTCGCCCTAAACTTATGCTGATTTTCAGTATCTTAGTATCAGGGGCCTATAATGAGTCTTCTGTCATTTGATCACTTTATATGAACTTGCTACACCATCCACTTCTGAGAATATCGATGTTGATCATCGGCATTGTACGAGCAACCATTTGATTCAGACTCATCAAAATGCAAAAATCACAATGTCAAATATTTTTTCCACTTCATAGTGTATACACTCGCTTATTCTAACTATTGATATCATTGTTCAGTGAATCATTTGATTAATATGTAACGCCATGACAAAACTGCCAAACAGGCTTAGCGATTTATGGTGTCAGCATCATTGGATTGGTTTTTCTCTTTTTCTTTGTATTTGTTATCGTATTTCCATTTGGCTTCGTCCATAACGCATTCGAGCGGAAATCCTGAAGGCTGCTTCATTTTGAAGAACATGTAAACATACTGAATACCCCCCCCCCCCCCTCATACGACTCGACGTCGTATTTCTCGATAAATTGATAGATTCCACAAACTTTTTAAAATGTTGTACACCATTGACGTTGCTATTTGAATTTTGGAAGCACACCTGATGACCTGTGGTTGATCTATGTTTTACAGACCATGCAAACACACTTTGAATCTTATTGTTCACTCATGTTTTACACACTTACAAGAAGTTAATTTTTTCAATTTGAATAAGAAATCAATGGGTGATAAAATTGTGTCAAGGGATTGATTTGAACTGTGTTGTCCATGATGATGGTGGGATGATCGCCTGGGTAGGGAAATACTTTCTCGTCCATGGATAGAGACTGTTAAAGTCGTGATACTCTATGGTTTCGTCTTCTACGGCTTTGTATTGTAATTTGATGGCATTAGTTAAACCACTGGAAAAACTTTGATTTTTTTTCAAATGAGAAGTAAAGATGGTATGAATTTTCAACCAAATAAATATCAGTGAAAAAGCCTCTAGCGGGACGTTAAACAATAAAAATACAACCAACCATCAACTCCAATTCATGAAATGACGAGCAAAAAGGAATAGGCTCCATCATAAGACAAAGAAAATAGTTTGGGCGAACTTGAAATAGTTATCATTGTAATGAGGAATTCTAGACATGATCGCAGAATCAAATTAATTATCCAACTGATTGATAAATTTGTATCCCCTTGTAAATCATGACATATTGCTAAATGTATTTCAAAAGAAAGAAACAAAAGGGCGGAAATCTCACATGCCGAATACACCAGGGGCCCGTTTTACAAAACACCTTACGAAAAAAGTCGCAAATCTCGAAATGTATTACATAGGTATTAGTTTAAATGAATGAATTAAAAGGTTCCTGTTACTGAATTTTCAGAGTTATTTTTTCACTACTTTACATTGGAGTAAATGATCTGACAATAAACAAGAAAATTCTAGTATGTAAAGTCGTAAGTTCTTTTGTAAAACGAACCCATGACTTGCGAGACCATGTACCTTGGCCCCCTAGATCAATGACTTGAAGCATTCATTATCAACAAGGAAAAGGTCCGTGATCAGTCAAGTGTATTAGACTCATACAAAACACCTGGTGTTGATGATATAAGTCCTTGGATTCTAAAAGCAGCACTCCCATTTCTTTACAAACCATCAAAACTAATCAACTCATCTTTTAAAACATAACCGTCTTCCACATATTTGAAAACAAAGCACGTATGAACTGAATCTCCTTTTTTTGAAAATAAAGAGTCCCCTAATCATAACAAGCCATTATCATTGACATCAGGTGTCTATAGATATTCTAAAATATTTATTCAATTTTGTTGTTGATAACAATTTATTGTCTGAATTTCAATAAGAGTTTTAACCAATGGAGTCAACAGTTAATTAACATACGGAGTTTTATGACAAAATGATATCAAATCTTGACAAACACAATGATTTGTGACATATTCAGAGCATTTGATAGGATATGGCATAAAGGTCTGATACATAAACGTAAAATATATTGTATATTAGGCAATATATTAGACTGGATTGAAAATTATTTAACTTATGGACAACAAAGAGTTCATATTGAGGGATTCTCATCTACCTTTAAAACTATTGATGCAAGGGTCAGTTATATATAACAGAGCAACAAAATAGTCATGCAAACCTAGCACTCCAATTTCATTCTAATGGCACCTGGTGTAATCAAAATACACCTATACAAGGCAGAGACTCACTGATTGAATAATATTCTTTTATTTTTTAACCTGTTTTAGAATATGGTGTTATTGTATGGGACAGATGCACATAGGAATATACAGACTTATTGGAAAAACTTCAACAAGAAGCAGTCCGTATAACTACGTGTCAAAGGGTGAATTCTTCTCTAACAGCTTTGTATAATGAATTGAAATGAGAAGCATTATCTTCCAGATCTGCTAAATATTAACAATCTCAATATACAAAATCATAAATGGCTTGGTACTGAATGAGTGAAAGAAATGTTACATCCCTTTTCTCTAGTTCAGTAATCTACATTTTTAAGGTAGTCCCTTCCATCTACTGTGCACAATAAAGCCATACTATGATAGCTTCATCCCATCGACAGTATAATATTATGAAGTTTACTCAGTGCAGATATAAAACATTTATCATCTTTCGCAATTCATAAATAAAACCTAAAACATTGCAATGTAAGAAAATGCCAAAAATATTTTAAGTAATGTAGTAGGATAACAAATAGCCACGGTAAGCTACATCACTTAACGAGCAGGAAGCTCTCATAGGACTAAGACGCACCCTAAGTATGTCTTTGGAGACGTCTTAATCTTAAATCAGTTTCTTGAAGCTTTCCTAAACCAAGGTCTTGCCATAAGTTCGTCCTAACTTTTGGACAGCCTTACCATTGTCCTAATATCACCATAAGTTTGTATAAACATGGATGTAGTCTATATGTTGATGCAAAGAGCTCATAGATATCATACCATGAAATAATGTTTATCTAATGTGTTTCATACCCATTGCCAGACCGTTTCTGCACACTGATTTTGACTGCGGATAACTTCGTTATAGTATAAGACATTGACAACTTGCTACAGTCCTTGAATTTCTCCAGTTGAAGAATTCTGGTTCCTCTTCCTACTCATGATAATACACCAATGAGCACATTGACAAATCAAATTCAGATTGGGTTAACTTGTGTTGGACAGTGGCATTGCGTTTCTAATTGGTTTTGCATTGTATTCATTGTAAAAAAGAATATTATATAATAGCATTTGAAACACACTTGCATGGGTTCAAGTATCAGAATATTCGTTCACTTTTTAAAATTCATCCTAAGAAAAGTGAAAATGACGAGCCGTGATGAATCTCATAACTCCTATAAGCAGTACAAAATAGAGAGTTTGGCAAACACAAACCCCAGGATAAACCAGAGGTGGGGTCAGATAGCTAGAAGGAGTAAGCATATTTGTCGACCGGTCACACCCACCGTGAGCCCTTTATCTTGATGAGGTAAACCGACTTATCTGTAGTCAAAATCAGTGTACCAAGAACGGCCTACATGTAACAATTGATATGAAACACGTCAGATAGCGTTTGGTCCATTGATAGGTTGCATTGACAAACTAGATCGTTATGACGGCCATGAAATTTGCGAAATGCTGATTTTAAACGAGAGTGTTGAAACACTTGACTCTTTGTAATTAACCACTTGATGAAAGGTGAAGATAATGAACAGTGATAAATCTGATAACTCCTACAAGCAAAACAAAATAGATAGTTGCGCAAACACGGACCCCTGGACACACCAGAGGTGGGATCAGGTGCATAGGAAGAGTAAGCATCCCCTGTCGACCGGTCACACCCGCCGTGAACCCTATATCCTGTTCAGATACAACACGTAGAATACTCCACAGAATGTCATACCGGTATTTTTTTTACAAGTTGAATGATACCAACTCAAAAGTTAGGGAATATGGATCAGAACCACCCACACCCCACTCTCTAAGATGAAAATACACTTTCAGTAGACATAATCTATCCATATTGCGTGAAGTTAGAAACCAAAATAAAGAAAAATAAAATGAAATTGAATAAAAAGGAAATCCCGCTAAGTTGATAGGCAACAAAACAAACAAAATATCAAACAAATACGTATAGATATTTTATTTACTGACATTAGAATTGAAGTTAGTTTATTTTCAAAATTGAATCCATCCACGAACCAAACGTAAATTATTAGATTTTATTAATACAGAATGAAGGTATTGTTTCTATAATATCTATTAATTCGTAATATATTTATTTTTAGGAATGTGATTACACAAAGAAATCGATTAAAGTTGTCATTGCTAAAATATCTTCGAAAATCTAGCGGCGTATTGATACCTGGTGTCATTTATGTATATCATGAGAATCTCAAAATAGTGCAATAACATATATTTATTATACCTCAGTATGAGAATTCTATGCAACGCGTAATCTGATTGGTCTAGACGGTCACATGCCAGGGATGACAAAACTTCATATCTCCCTCTCAAACATCATATTTCCCTATAATATTTACCCCCTGGGCAGCCTCGTGTATTTTCCATAAATTTAACGTCAAGGTAGACGAAGGGTATTGTGACGTCACAATAAGTCCGAGTCATTCTATTTTCATAGTTCGTAAGGCACAAAATATGCGGGTCTCTGATACACAGTTGAATGCATGGTTTTAGTTGATACAAAAACAAGCAAGTAAATCGGCATTCAAGGAGAATGGAAATACAAAAACTGGTTATCACTTCACTGTATTTCGTTGTTTGTACCTTCTACCGTAATACGTTGATGGCACGGTGCTACCGTTAGAACGATCTCAGCTATATAGATGAGCGGACTCCAATTTCAAATGCACTTTTGAGTCTTGCTTTGTTTCGGTATAATAAACAATTTATTGCATGAATGTTCGGGAGATATGAAGATTTATTCACCCAAGAAAAATCATATTCCCCTCAGGCGTTGCCCTCGGGGAATATGATTTTTCTTGGGTGAATAAATCTTCATATCTCCCTCACTATCATGCAATAAATGTATAATGTAAAAGAGGAAACCCAAGAGTTGACAGAATTTCACGCCCCGATACTTGCTCATTCGTTATGTTGCCAATGGGAATATTTTTTGCGATTTCTCCTTTCTTATAAAGTGATAGTATATATTTTCAAGACAAGGATGTGTTCTTGATTGCATGGAAAATGAATGCTCGATATAGACAACGTTTAATTACACAATCATGTCATGAATGATCTGAAATTATAATTCCAAGAATTCATTTTCATTCTGAAAACTGCGTAATTTATTAATACAAGCTACTCAAAACAGTAGTTTAATTAGTAATTGTTGATCACACATGGGACCTAGATAATTAATTCATATGGTTATATATTGAATAAATGCAGTACTCATACCCGATCAGGGATTTTCAAGGATTTACCCCGAGTTGTAGTTCATCAGTGTAATACATTTATATCACGTTTTTAAAACGATGAACTAGTCTCATGTACATAAAACATCAAATTCAATGAATTTAGACAAGATGCGACAGATTAGCAGAAAGGAAATTCCAGCATTTGAGTGTTTGTCTGGAATTTGTTTCAAATGGAAAAATGTAGAATTGAAATAATGCATATTATACCTAATCAAAAGCAAATTCATCGACATAAACACAATAAGATTCAACATCGTGTTTACACAGTGGTGGTATAGGAGAAGTAAAATACATCCAATTCTGAAACTGTATGTGTATACAATCGAAACACGCTCTCGAAACCTGCAAAATGGTAAATAAACTGATCGTTTTCATTATAAATCATTGTTGTTTGAAATATCGAAATATTGGAAATATTGGAACTATACACCCTACTCTACAATGGTTCCTGGTTCTATTTTAATTCTTTCGCCCCTCCTCTTATAGAAACGTTTTAAAAGGTTTGTTTAAAATTGCATGCAATTAATTCGGGAATCTAGAATGCACCTCACATCTTTTCAATTCAATATCTAGAAACTAGTCGAATGACAACTACTCGGGTCTTCTCAGCAAGCTCAGGGAAGGTGTTGTGACTGTATCACGTTCACCGCAAGCATATTATATAGAACGTTTGTGCAAAATGGATACTTCCAGTCACATTGTAATAAGATTTTCTTAAACTGAAAATGGGGATATCTCATCGTTTCTAGCATACATTTATTGTAAAAAAAAAGGACCGTAAATATTTCCATAGTGGTAGTTTGATTTGATATAAAAATGGAAACTAACATAATTTATTCGAAGTTGTTTTCCGCTTGCCGGAAAGACCCAAGAATATGCGAGTGGGAACTTCTCTTGTCTGAAAGATGGAGTTGAGCTAATGGCCATCTTTTAACATCATTTTAGATATGTATTACTCCGGAGATTTTTTCCTTGATTTTTCAGATTACATTTAGATGTGTCCCTTGGGGAGTGTTGGTTGCCATTAACTGTGGTGTGAGGTCAGTTCTTAGTTGGAAAGTATTAATTGTCCTGGGGTTTGAAGTGAGATCTCTCCGTGACTGGGAGATGTGGTCTGTCCATGGTTTGTAAATATGGCTTGTCCTTGATTTTGAGGAGAAATCTCCTCTTGAGTGGGAGATGTAATCTGTCCTTGTTGGGCAGGTGAGGGCTGTCCTTGGTAGAAATGATGCAACTCTTCTTGACCATGAAGCACTGGTTGTACCTGGATTGAAGGTGTGTGATTTAGTCGGGTTGAATTTGGGTAATGTTGACCAGCGGCCAAACGTTGTCCTTCAGATTCACTAGATGTGTTTTGTGCTGAAAGAAAAATGTTCTTCACATTTATTGCTATGAATTTGTAAAAAAAAAATTACCTTGAGAATCATTTTCTTTGATCAAATTTGTAAATGTTGTATATTCTTCAAATAAACAATTCATTTTTTATAGATGGTGTGTTCATAGCAAGGAATCATAAGCGCATTGAATACCTGTGTTGATGTGAAAGACAGGCGGTTGAGCTGGGTGGACAATCGTTCGTTCGTGGTTTGTTTTCTTGCAGACTTTAACTATCATTATTGTCATTGAGCACATGAAGATAGCAAGTCCAGCAACCCCGCCGACTACACCACCAACTATTTTTCCTATGAATTCAACACTGCAAGAAAGTGTTTTGAAAAGCGGTCATGAACCGTTCTCTAAACTCGACCCAGAATGAAAATTAATTACGGGTTACGTTCTGCATTACCAGATTTAAGTAAATGATACCTGAATGTGAGTTGAATGTATAATCTAGTACACAATATCTATATTTCCAATGCTTTTACCTTCGATATCATTATCAATTAAAGTGACAGCCGTTTTCATATGTGTGCGTATGGATCTTGATACATATACTATGAGATTTTAACGGTTGAGAATTCCAACAGAAATTAAAGCAAACTGTACATGAAAAAAAGAATTCTGACAATACTTGAGAGTATGAACAGCAATGCTTCACCAGCATACGTTTTATGAAGCGCTAATCCGTAAATGACATTTATTTCTTAAACGAATGAAATTATGACTAACACGAAAACAAATCCCAGCATTCCCTGCAATACATGTACATGCATACTAGTAAAGGTGTAAAACAACAACTACTTACTGATCATAATAATGATGGGTATCGGCGTAGTAAAAGCAATAGTAGTAACCAGAAGAATAATAACAGTAACTACCACATCGAACTGGAACAAGACCTAAAAATTTAAATCATCAACAGAAATTAATGTAAAAAATATCACACAATTCTTTATTTTTTTTTTTTTGAAAGATAATTTTAATTTAGAAATTCAAAGTATTGTCCGAATGAACCCCATAATAACAAAATACTGTTATCATCATTGTTATTCATGATGAGGATGATGATTATGATAATGATGAAAATGATGAGGATAAAGATTATATTGATGATGATGATGCTTACAGCCGATCACAATAAAGAATGTCATAGCGGAGATCCATCGTACATATAAATCCTTGTTCTCCGTCGCCATTCTTATCAAAAGAACAAATTTAAAAAATGTCCCTTAGTTTCTTATGACCGAGAATCTTCGTCTTTGTACAGACATGTGGTAAAGCTACAGGAGAAGACGTTTTATGCACGTACATTTAGCTACCGTATTTTGATTGATATTGAGATAAATATCCCCATTGGTGTAAATGTAGGTAATGAATATTCATATTACCTATATTATTGTCTTCGCAAAAATAAACTCTGAAAGGTTTTAAAGCATCCCAGACTTAGAATTGTCGGTCTGCTGAATTTCATCACATATTGCTTGTGTCCATTTTCAGAATTGGATGATGCATTAAGCAAGATTTAATTAAAGGTTGACTTTGATTCTGGGGGCATATTATACAAGCTTAACCTTGTTTGAGTCAGCTTACGCATTATAAAAACGCGTAAACTGGCCCAAACCATGTTTTACTCGTACAATATGCCCTGAATTAAAGTAAGTCATTATAATTTATTACAAAAGACAAAAGCAATAATCTTCTTTTATTAAAATGTACATGAAGTTTGAAAAACACAAGTCACTTGAGCCGCACAATGACTCACGTCCATGTAGCAACCACGACGAAACGTCTAGCTGTAATGACAATCATCTTAGTTCTACCGACCCTATTTATCAAAATTGTAAGCGAGTTGTGAATTTATCATGCCAGAGAGTATGTGTAGACTATGTATGCAATGCGTATTTTGTTATCCTTTAAAGATTGACTTTTTAGTCGCTCATCTCCGACAGATTGAGAAATTATGGAAAATTGTATTCTTTAAGTTTACCGAAAATAAGTCTTCACATATAAGAAAACACAATGATTTTCGGCTTTCAATTCTATGAAAATATCTAAATGAAAACTTACTATTGCATGCAACATTGTCGCTAATAGTAAATACGACACAAGAAAATATCTATAACCAAGTGGAAAATCGCCATGTATATGACATCATATGATACAATGTGACACTTGATTTTTTGGCGGATCAAGCAATAAACAAATTCTCCCAGTTTCCTTAGTGAGAAATGTTTTTCAAAATGTTACGGGCAATGGTTGCATGGTGGATAATTAATTCGAATATACTATCTTTGATTTAATTATTTATTCCACCATCATACAGAGAAAGATGTTTTAAAACTGTGAATTGCGTACAAGTAGATTATATACATCTTGCTTGACAACGGGAAAACAATCTGTGTAACAGACCTAAGTATATTTTTGTACACCTTGACTTTCTATTCCATAGAAGACTGAGAACGGTGCTGTGATGTCAATATTGATAAAAAATTCCAATAATTACAAAGATATGTTATGTTTACTATGTTCAAAATTTATAATATTCCATCATCTTTCATGTCACGACTGCATGTTTATCAAAGTCATGCAAATATACAGTTAATCATTTTCAATACATTAACACTGTGTCAAAGGCAAAACAGTTTTACTATAGCGACGGATAATAATTGGAAATTTCTCTTTCATTTTTTCATATTTTCGTCTTATTGATGATGTCTGATGACAAAAATAATAACCTTTTTATTCAACATAATTTTCAAAATATTATTACTAATAATTGGAATTTAAACAAAATAATCTAAATTCTCAAATGTGTCGTAAGTTACATGTACGTGCTAGTTAGTATGCAACCCTGTTTCAATGGAAATACAGATTGTGCATATCCTGCAATGTTTCAAAAACCAGACACACTCCATAACACATTCGCCCGGAAATCCCGAAACCTTCTTGATTTTCAAGATATTCCAAGAACCTCACACGATTCAACGTCGTATTTTGACTCCTCGGTAAATTGATAGACTCCCTAAAGTTTAAAGTGTTATACCCCATGGACGTTGCTATTTGAATTTTGGAAGTACCCCTGATGACCTGGCGTTGCTCTCTGTTCTACAGAACATGCAAATACACTTTGATTTTGATTGTCCACTCATGTTTTACAAAATAAAAACTTTATTTTTCCATTTGAATGATAAGAAAGCAATGGGTGATGACATTGTCTAAAGAGAATGGTTTGAACTGTGACATGTCCACAATGTTGTGACAAGTCCTGAAAGTGTTCCGTGGGTTCCCCCGGATTGGGAAAATACTTGTTTGTCGATGTATACAGATTGGTAAAGTCGTAATACTCTATGGTTTCGTCTTCTGAGTCTTTGTACTGTAATTTAATAGTATTAGTTAGATCACTGGAAAAACCTGGAAAGGCGTTTTTAATTGAGAAGAAAACATCGTATGAATTTTTTCGCAACAAAATATGAGTGAAAAACCCTCTAGCGGTACGTTAAACAATATACAACAAAGCATCAACTCCAATTTGTAACCATCAACACCAATTCATAAAAATGACGAGGAAAAAAGGAATAGGCTCCATCATAAGACAAAGGAAATAATTCATATCACTGGGAATAGTTTGGGCGAATATAAAATAGTTATCATTGTTGTGAGAAAATCTAGAAATGATCGCAGAGTCAAATCAATTACCCAAATGATTGACAAAGAACTAGAGCCACTAAGTACCAAAATTGACTCTTTTGCCAAAATAAGTGAGACTTTCGCAGTTGATGCTTTAAGTGTGATAGGTTATATAACAGTTTATTTTATAACAATATCTTTTCTAGTTTTCGTTTTACAGTCGTTTAAACTTTGTTGTATTTCAGCGTGAAAACTATATAACGTCATGATGCTAACGTTATGAGAATTAATGCATACAAATGGGCGCATAGATTAAAGATACTTTTGGATTTATTCTTGTTGTAAATTACAACTGTTAAATTCTTAAAATATTAGGAAGTTCTATATTTTCTATGATGCTCATATTTGAGATAGATTTGCTCTTTCCTACATAACACTAAACAAAGTTTGCCCACTGTATTAATTGCATCATTTTAGAACAAAAGGTAGTGTAATTAAGAATATTTAATTATATGACACTTAAATTAGAATTATCAATCATTGCATAATGCATTCAACTTTGCATTATACAAAATTTGCATGATCAAGAGAGAGACTTTACCACATCACTAGAAAAGTTAGCTCACTAGCGAGGCAGTAAAAGTTCCCCATTTACTATCTGCTGCCCAAATTTTTAAATATGTGGATGAAAAATGCATTCAGTCCTTTATTCATTTTACTTTTATAGACATAAAAAGTAGTCTTCATTTTCATCATTCATTTAAACAAAGTTTATAGTAAGTGGCCTCAAATGAACCAAAACCAAAACGTATCTTTCAAATTCTCAAAAATTCTCAACAATTAAGCAATTTTATGATGTGCCAAAGTTAATTAATAAGCAAGGTATCATTTTAAAATATTTATCGGAATATAAATACGGATTGGTCACTGATCAAATTCCATAAAGCCTGAAGGGCTATATGGAAAATTTGATCACGTACCAATCCGTATTTACATGTATATTCCTATAAATGTTTTAAAATTATACCTTATTACTTATATTTTTGATCGGTAACATTGCTGAATTGTGTTAACAACATGTTTCCATAAATTTCACATTGTTGACCTGCACAACGAAGCATCATGTATGTTCAAAATGACGAAAACACAAAACAAAGTTTCATGAAATGAAGAACTGTTTTAATTATTAAGACGTTAAAAAGCAAGTATATCAACATATACATTAACTAAGGAGTATGAAACGCGAAGACTTCCTAGGCACCCGATTCCATCCCTGGTGTGTCCAGGGGTCCGTGTTTGCCCAACTATCTACTTTGTATTTCTTATAGGATTTATGAGATTGATAACTGTTCGTTATATTCATGGCTAATTTTAGGGGGGAGGGGTATGATTTAAACGGGGGTACGCAAGGTTACACTTACAGTTTTGATGCGCTTTCACTTTTGAAAAGTGAAGATGTTGAAGACCGACTTAGTAAGATATTATGTGGATATTACAAAGTTAACAGGAGACTGAGGTGGAGGAACATGAAGAACAGGGTGACCGTCGTCAGGTGTAGGCAAATCTTTTATAGACAGGACAAAAGAACGCAGCTCTGATGAATCTCCAGAAAGAACTGTACATCGCAGAAAATGTGGAAGTGCACCAAGGTTAGGGACGGTTTGGTTTTTTTTCAATATATAATTGTAGACAAACATGAACTCACTGAACGCTTCTTTTGACTCGATAACTTTTTGTAAAAGATTTTTAACGACGCCTCGCTTCAATGTCCCGACATAAACTTGGAAACCGACTTCAATAATTTTATGGCTGCTGTGGCTCGGAGGCAGCGCGGTGTGTAGGTCGTAATGGACTTTGAAGACTTATCGGCCATACATCCTGTGATTGAACGTTTTGCTAAAGCCTTATGTCATCGTCTAGCAGAAGCTACAATTCCGCATCAACGATGACCAGGGTGAAGTTGTAGCAGACATCATTTTAGACATACATTAGTAACTAAAGACATTGTTTACAGAAATGCTTTTATGAATTATTGATGAAAGTCCACTGCTTGGAATACAATTAAAACCATAAATACATTTTGTGATTTTGATTCATCTATTGATAGACTTCTGTAGTAAGTTAGAGCGATTGCTAGATGTGTATTGCCTTAGTAAAAGTAATACTTGTTACCTACTGTTAACAAATGTTCATACGCACTGCCATGACCTCTGTTGACCGCGTAGTGGATTTATGTAGTGCTTAATACGTATTGCTCGTATTAGTGTTATATAGGAGAATACAGTTGAAAATGATGATAATAATTATGATGTAATGGTGTTCTATAATAGATTTTACTTGATATTGAATTGATTCCTTCCAAACATACTTTAACTAAATATTATCATAAAATTACAAGTATTCATTTAATATGTACGTTTGAATAAATGAAATAAGTATATTATTCCCCCCTCCCCCCAAAGCATTGTTGTAAGTAATAATAAAGCTTGAAAAGGTATTTCCTTAATAATATTTCTAAAAGAAGTATGTTGTACATATTTCTTTTTGTCACAGAATAGAAAACCAAATGCCAGTTTAAATAAACACGACAGTGACTTAGATCTCTAACATTTTCGTTTAACTTAAAATGAAAAATAGAAATAGTGCTCACAGCTCGCCCTAAAATATTTTTGCAAATATGGGCAAATTAAAAGGTGTACATTATAAAAATACTTTGAATATTTAGGGCGAGATGAAACTAGTATGGCAAAAACTTTGAAAAATAACTAGTTTATGGTGAAAACAAATGACGAAAATACAGTACCATATCCGGTTCTAGTATGTATACAGCTTTAATTGTGCCCATAATTTCAATATCTAACATGTATTTGTAAACTCCGGATTCTGATACGTATTTATGACACCTATACTCTTATTCAACATTTACTTTTATTTCTATATATTTTAAGGGCCATATGTTGGGGTTAAGTTCCTTGTTTCGCCTTCTAAATTATGACATATTGCTAAATGGTTTTCAAAAATAAAGAAACAAAACTCTCCTTCCCATTCTTAAAATCTTAGTATGACAAA
This sequence comes from Ostrea edulis, assembly GCF_947568905.1. NCBI lineage: Eukaryota > Metazoa > Mollusca > Bivalvia > Ostreida > Ostreidae > Ostrea > Ostrea edulis. Next base: position 44,076,614 of record NC_079170.1, read on the forward strand.
CTTCTCATATACCGAATAAAGCATGGACCAGTTTAAAAAAAACTTAGGAAAAAGGGATGCTTCTTAAACTGTTGGTTTAAATGAATGAATAAAGACGTTTTTGTTACTTAATTATCCGCATTATTTTTTCACTATTTTACATTGGAGTGAATTACCTTACAATCAACGAAAAAATTCCAATATGTAAAGGTGGTTGTAAGTGGTAAGTTCTTTTGTAAAACGAACCCACGACTTACGAGAACATGTACCTTGTCCTTCAGATCAAATACTTGAAGCATTCATTATCATTGAGAAAAAAGTCCTATATCAATCAAGTATATTGAACGCATATAAAACGCCTGGTGCTGATGGTACAAGTCCTTGAATTTTACAAGCAACATGCCCATCTGTTTACAAACCAACAAAACTAATCATTACACCCTTTAAAAGACAACCGTCTTCACATATTTGGAAACAAAGCACATATAAACTAAATCTCCTATTTTTGAAAATAAAGAGCCCCCTAATCATAACAAGCCATTATCCTTGACACCAGATGTTTATAAATATTCTAAAGATATCTATTTAATTTTGTTATTGATAACAATTTGTCTGAATTTTAATCAGTGTTTTTTTATATATTAATACAAAATAATATCAAATCTTGACAAACGCAAGGATTTGTGGCATATCCAAATCATTTGATATAATGTGGCGTAAAGGTCAAATACATAAACGTAAAAAAAAAATGGTATATTGGGCAATATGTTAGACTGCATTGAAAATTATTTAAATGATAAACAACAGAAACTTTATATTGAGGGATTCTCAAATACCTTTAAAAGTATTGATGCGAGGGTCAGTTATGTATAAAAGAGCATGCAAACCCAGCACTCCAAATTCATTCTGACAGCAACTGGTCTAATCCTAATACACCTATACAAGGCAAAAACCCACTGATTGTATTTTATATTGATTTTGTTCAACTTGTTTTAGAGTATGGTGTTATTGTACCGGGCAGATGCACATAGGAATATACATAATTATTAGAAAAAACTTCCAGTATAACCATTGGTCTAAGGGTGAATTCTTCTATAACAGCTTTTTATAATAAATTGGATTGAGAAACATTATCTTCCAGATGGGCTAAATATTAATTATCTCATTATACAAAATCATAAATGGCTTGGTACTGAATGAGTGAATTTTTTTTAGATCCCTTTTCTCTAGTTCAAAATTCCTACAATTGTTTGAAAGGTAATCCCCTTCATCCATTGCGCACAACAAGGCCATACTATAATAGCTTCATCCCATCGACAGTATCAAATTATGAAGTTCACAGTGCAGATATGAAACATTTATCATCTTTCTCAATATCTAAATCAAAACTAAAGCTTGCAATACCAACATGCCAACAATATTCCACGCAATGTCGTAGGATAGAAAGCATCCACTGTCAGCTAAATCTTTAAACCAACAGGAAGCTATGGTAGGACTAAGACGAGCCCTAAGCATGTTTTTGGAGACGTCTTAGTCTTAAATCAGTTTCCTGAAGCTATTCTAAACTAGGGTCTCGCCATAAATTCGTCCTTTGGAGCAATTTAACTATTGTCCTGATATCACCATACGTTTTTAAGATCATGGCGGTAGTCTTTATGTTGATGCAAAGAGCTCACATATACCATGAAATAATATTTATCTGACATGTTTCATACCGATTGTTCGACAGTTTTTGCACACTTATTTTGACGACGGATAACTCCGTTATAATATAATTCATTTAGAGACATTGACAACTTTCTACATTACTTAAGTTTATCCAGTTGAAAATTTGGTTCCTCTTCTTACTCACGATGATGCACTAATAAGCATATTCACAAATCAAATTCATATTGTTTTGACTTGTGTTGGATATGATATTGATATTGCGTTTGTAAGTGGTTTTCCATTGTATTCATTGTAAAAAGAACATTATATAATAGCATATGAAACACACTTGCATGAGTTCGAGTATAACAATATTCGTTAATTATTTAACATTTATCTTACGAAAGATGAAGATAACGATAGTGATCAATTTCATAACTGCTATAAGCAATACAAATTACAGAGTTTGGCAAACACAGACCCCAGGATCAACCAGAGGTGGGGTCAAACCGCTAGAAGGAATAAGCATATCTGTCGAACGGTCACATCCACCGTGAGCCCTTTTTTTTTTGATCAGATAAACCGAGTTATCTGTAGTCAAAATCAGTGAGCCAAAACGGCCTACATGTAACAATCAATATGAAAACGTCAGATAGCAGTTGACCCATTGATAGGTTATATTGGCAAACTAGATTGCGAAATGCTGAGTTTAAACGAGACTGTTGTCGCGATTGACTCTCTATTATTAACTACATGTACTTGGTACAACACGAAGAATACTTCTCACAATGTCATACCGGTATTTTATCACAAGTTAAATGATTCCAACTCAAACGTTAACGAATATGGATCGGAACCACTCCCACCCCCTCTCTAAGATGAAAATACACTTTCAGTAGACATAATCTATCCATTATCTAGTGTTAGAAACGAAAATAAAAAAAAAAATGAAATAAGATTGAATAAAAAGAAAATTCCGCTAATTTGACACACATCAAAACAAACAAAATATCAAACAAATACATATAGATATTTTATTTATTGACATTATAATTGAAGTTAGTTTATTTTCAAAATGGAATCCATCCATGAACCAAACTTGATTTATTAAATTGTATTAATACAGGATGAAGGTAAATGCATTGTTTATATAATATCTATTACTTCGTATTATATTTGTCATTGGGAATGTGATTACACATATAAATCGATTAAAGTTGGCATTTCTAACGTATCTTTGAAAATCTAGTGGCGTATTGATAACTGGTGTCATTTATGTATATCATGAAAATCACAAAATAGTGCAATAACATATATATGTAAAAGAGGAAACACCAGAGTGGACAGGAGTTTACGCCCCGATAGTTGTTCATTCGATATGATACCAATGGGAATATTTTTTTGGGATTTTTCTTTATCAAATGATAGTAAATATTTTCCAGACAAGGATGTTTTCTTGATTGCATGGGAAATAAATAATGAATTTAAACAACTGTTATTTACACAACTAGGTCATGAATAGTCTGAAATCAGGATTCTAAGAATTCATTTTCATCTTTAAAACTGTGCATAATTTATGAATACAATCAACTCAAAACAGCAGTTTAATTAGTAATCGTCGATCACACATGGAACTTTGATAACTAATTCCTAAGGTTATATAATGTATATTGAATAAATGCGTTATCCAGGCTCGTTCAGGGATTTACAAAGATTTACTCCGAGTTTTATGTCATCGGTGTTTTACGTATATATCATGTTATAAAATGATGAACCAGTGTCATTTAGATAAAACATTATCAAATACAATGAATTTAGAAAAGATGCAATACATAAGCAGAAAGCAAATTCCAGCATGTGCGTATTTGTCTGCTATTAGTTTCAAATGGGAACTATTGAAATGAAATTATGTCTGTCATATCTTATCAAAAGCAAACCCATCAACATAATTTGTTTACACAGTGCTGGTAATGTAAAAGTACAATGCATGCAATTCTGAAATTGTATGTGTATACCTTCGAAACACGCTCTCGAAAACTGCAGAATGGTAAATGAATTTATCGTTTTCAATCTAAATCATTTGCACTTTTGAAATATCGAAATATAGGAACTATACATCCTACACTGCAATGGTTGCTGGTTACATTTCAATTCTTTTACTCCTTTCCATGTCAACATGTTTTAAAAGGTGTGTTTAAAATTGCAAGCAATTAATTCTGGAACCTAAAATGCACCTCACAATTTTTTAATTCAATATCTAAGAACTACTCCAACGGTAACTCCTCGGCTCCTTCCAGCAAGCTCAGGAAGGATGTTTTGACTGTATTATGCTCACCGCAAGTACATTGTGTAGAACATTTGTACAAAATGGATGCTTCCAGTCACATTGTAATAAGATTTTCTTTAACTGAAAATGGGGATATCCCATCGTTTCTAGTATACATTTATCGTAAAAAAAAAACCGATATTAAACATTTTCATAGTCTTATGTTGATTTGATATAAAAATGGAAACAATCATAATTTATTCGAGGTTGTTTTCTGAGAGTGTGGGATGGGAACTGGTCTTGTCTGAAAGATGGAGTGAAGGTAAGGACCATCTGTTAACATCATAACTACATACTCGCAGTTTTATCTGATACAAGTTTAAAATGTGTATTTATTTCCATTCATTAGAGTTAAACTAATAAATTATCAAAAGACAGACATAGGTCATCACAATTTTTAAAATGTGATACTTACTTAAACAGAATCATGTATCACCGTCAGAAATTTGCACTTTTCCTTAAACAGCGTAATAAAAATTCCATACAAACTGGTTATGACGATATAATAGCATTCATAAAAATCTCATAAAACTATATTTTCATAAAAATATACAAAATGTCTATAAAAAATAAAGGAAATTTATTGTATTATATACTTGATAAAGAAATCAATAAAAACAAAGTTATTGCCCTTGTATTCAATATTTTGAAACGTATCATTGATTATTCATCTATAACTTAGACTTTTGAAATATTTTATGTTTAACAAGATTTTTTTTACAATAACTATAGGAAGAGACTCCAAAAAAAATTATATTCCTATCATGCATAAATCTAGATAAATCATTGATTTTGCAAAATCATGACATCACAGGAGAGTGGAATTACTTTAAGAGGTTTTCCTTGATGTTTTAAAATCACATTTAGATATGTCCCTTGGAAAGGTTTGGTTGTCATTAACTGTGGTGTGAGGTCTGTTCTTAGTTGGCAAGTATTAATTCTCTTTGATTTTGAAGTAAGGTCTCTCCGTGATTGGGAGATGTGGTATGTCCATGGTTTGTAAATGTGAGTTGTCCTTGATCTTGAGGTGAGATATCCCCTTGACTGGGAAATGTGGTCTGTACTTGGTTGACAGGTGAGGGCTGTCCTTGGCAGAAATGATGCAACTCTTCCTGGCCATGAATCACGGGTTGTACCTGGATTGAAGGTGTGTGATGTAGTCGGGTTGAATTCGGGTCATGTTGACAAGCAGCCAAACGTTGTCCTTCAGATTCACCAGATGTATTTTGTGCTGAAAGAAAAATGTCCCAAACATTTATTGCTAGGAACTTGTATAAAATACATTGAGAATCATTTTCTTTGATCCAATTTGTTGATGCTGTATATTCTTCAAATAATCAAATTGTAGATATTGTACTTATAGCAACGAATCATAAGCGCATTATACCTGTGTTGATGTGGAAGACAGGCGGTTGAGCCGGGTGGACAATCGTTCGTTCGTGGTTTGTTTTCTTGCAGACTTTAACTATCATTATCGTCATTGAGCACATGAAGATAGCAAGTCCAGCCACCCCACCGACTACACCACCAACTATTCTTCCTATGAATTCAACACTGTAAGAAAATGTTTTGATAAGATTTCATGAATCGTCCTCAAAACTCGACCCAGAATGATATGTTTCGCGTTACTATATTTAAGTTAAAGATACCTAAATGTGAGTTGAATGTAGAATATGTTATAAAATATTCAAATTTCCAATTCTTTTCCCTTTTATATCTTTATCAATGGTGAACTGATAGCCGTTTTCATATGAACGTGAACAATGGGTGTATGGATCTTAATATATATATATATATATATATATATATATATATATATAGTATGACATTTTAGCAATATTTTAGTTTCTGACAATACATCAGAGTACGACCAGCAATGCTCCGCGCCAGGATAATTTTCATGAAAATAAAGTCTATTTCTTAAATGTATGAATAAAATGTTTTGTGTCTAATACGAAAACAAATCCCAGCATTCCCTGCAATATATATACATGTATATCAATAAAGATGTAAAACAACAACTACTTACTGATTGTAATAATACTGGGTATCGGCGTAGTAATAGCAATAGTAGTAACTAGAATACGAAACACAGTTACTACCACATCGGACTGGAACAAAACCTAAATCATAAACAGACATTAAATGGAGAAAACATCCCACAATTTTTAAAATGATTTTTCAGGCTAATTTTTATTTTAAAATTCGGAGTATTTACCAAATTAACAACATTATAACAAAATGTAGTTTTCACTATTGCAATTAATGATGATGAAGATGATGGTTATTATGATTATGAAATGGTGAGGATGAGGATTATATTGATGATGGTGATGGTGATCATGCTTACAGTTGATCACAACAAACAATGTTATAACGGAGATCCATCGTGCAGATAAATCCTTGTTCTCCATCGCCAGTGTTTTCAAAACAACAACTCTAAAAATGACGCTTATTTTCGTATGAACGACGACCTTCGTCTTTCTACACAGATGTGGTATTGTTACACGAGGATACGTTTTATACCCTTATATGCTCGGAACCACCTTGTGTTGATAGATATTAGAATAAAAATTATCATTGATGTAAATGTAGGTAATGAATATTCATATCAGAGATATTGTTTTGGCGAAAATAAACTCTGAAGGGGTTTTAAACATTCCAGAATTAGAATTGTCGGTCTTCTGAATTTCATTTCATAATCATCATGTCTGTTTCCAGAATACGATCATACATTAACCATGAAGGAATGGCTTTAATTCTGGGGTAAAGTATACGAGTATAATCAGGTTTCGGGTCCGTTTACACATTATAAAAAGCGTAAACAGACACCCCCAAAACCTCCAGATTATACTCGTATGATATGCACCAGAAGGATAGCTATTCTTTATGATTTATTGAAAAAGACAAAAATACTTATCTTCGTTTATCAAACTGTACATAAACTCTGAAAAATACAAGTCAATTGTGCCGTGCAATGATTCACCTATCAACCACAACGAAACGTCTAGCTTTGAAGGCAGTCATTTTAGTTCTATGATGCCTATTTATCAAAATTGTAGATGTAGTTATTGAAGATGAATGCGCAAGTAATGCGTATTTTGCTTTTCTTTAAAGATCGACTTTGGAGTCGCTCAGTTCTGACAGACTGAGATATTACGGGAAATTGTATTGTTTAGGCCTACTCCAAAATAGTCTTGAAATATCAGAAAACATCAGAATAATTTGCAGTTCTTAATTTATGAAAATATCTACCTGAAAACGTACCTCTGCATGCAACATTGTTGCTAATAATACATCCAACATAAGAAAATATTTATAAGCAAGTGGCAAATCGCAATCTATAGGACGAGATATAATAAAATATGACACATGGAAGGTGGGAGATAACGAACAGTGATCAATCTCATGATTTGTTGGCTTTGTTAAGAAGCAGATCAAGCAATGAAGCAATCCTACCTTTCACTAGTGAGAAATATTTTTTTTTTCAAAATGACCAAGGCAATGTTTACTTTTGTTTTAATTAATCATTCGACTAGAATACACAGAAATATTTTTTTTACTAACAATCATTTGCGTACAAGTAGATTATATACGTCTTTCTTGACAATGGGAAACAATATGTGTTATTAAACCGAAGTATCTTATTGCACACAATGGCTTTCTATTACACAAAAGACTCAAAACGGTAATGTGATGTAAATTTAGAGACAAAAAAGTACTTCCAGAAGGTGGTTGTCATATCAAACCAGGTTAAACAAAAATAACTTGCGTTTCTCAATTATAATTTGACCAATGAGAGACTAGAATACAATAAAAATCAAATTAATGATGATTATGAAAAACGCCTGTGAAAAGGTTATATCATTGAAAACAATAATTATGAAGAAATGTTCAGTTTACTTGGTTTACAATATACAATATCTAATCATGTTTCCTGATTGTGTACACGCTACGACAACATGATAACAGAATTAACGTAAATGTACAGTTATTTATTTTCAAATCATCAAAGTTGAAGCCACAACAGTTTACTCTAGAGGCGGATAGGAACTGGGAATTTCTTTTTCTTCTTATCACAAAAGTAATGATTTTTTATTCAAATTAATTTTCGAAATATTATTTTTATTAATTCGAATTCAAACAAAATAATCTAAAGTCTCAAACGCGTTGCAAGTTAGGTGTTACATTTGTAGCTAAAATCTAAACCTGTTTCAAAGAAGATACAAGTTTTACGTACCCCGCAATATTTAAAAAAAAAACCACACCCCTACAACACACACACAAAAAAAATAAACCACTGAAGTCAAATAACCTTATTGTGTTCGATTTCAAAGTTTATGTGGATTAATTGATCGCCGTTCGGGACATATACAACGTGTTAATAGGTATTTCTGTATATCCATAGGAAGACAATTCATGGCTAACAAAGTGGACATTTTTACCTGACTGAGTAAACGTTAAAAATCACTGCATAATCGAAACTTAAAATTTACGCCTAGAGTGAAATATATATGATAAACATGGTGTGTACGAGATCTAGTGTGAAATGTATTTTTAAAAAAATTCTGTTGAGAAACTTAATGATCGGGCTACAGGCACAGACCTGAAATGTACCTGATAAACATGGCGTGTACGACGTGTAATGACACAGAAACCGACCCGGAAGTTATTTCTCGAATCGATCAGTGTCCTGCTCTAAAGATTTGTTTACTTGTATACTCTATACAAACTGAATCAAATCACACGATCCAACTCCAAACGTGATGGTTATTTTGAATGGAATAGTTCTTTGATTGTACACTAGATCATTGGGTTATATTTGTTTATGAAATAAAAGCAACACTGTACATCGGTATTTAGAAACCTTCTAGATCTGAAAGAAGAATATCAAATAGGTCAAACATATCGTTTCATACGTTTGTAAACAGGGTACTATATGTATGCTCATGCGCGGATGGAAAATACCAAGCGGGAAACCCCGATCTAAAACTGTTCCCAATCAATGCAAATGATTCACAATTGACATAATTATGCACATTTAAATAGTGCAAAATTATATACGTTTTTGAACTCGAAACAGTTTACACAGTAGTTGCACTGTTTCAAATATCTCCCTGACGTCGGAAATTTCAAATAAAGATTGTTTTCTCACTACAATTACAATTTATTTAGTCTCATGAAGCTTATCACATATCGAGTTAATCAGCCTGTTTACATCCACAAGGAATGGACAAATGAAAGGCGAAAGTAACAGTGATGAATCTCATAACTCCCACACGCAATACAAAATAAGAAAGTTGGACAAACACGGACCCCTTCATATGCCAGAGGTTGGATAAAGGGACTAGGAGAAGTAAGAATCCCTGTCGAACAGCTACACCCGCCATGAACCCTATATCTTGATCAGGGAAACGGAGTTTTTCACGTGCCCATATCCAAACATACAAATATAGAGACAGGGTTCAAAGAATGAATGGCATGACCAATTATAGGGGTACATGCAGTTTCAAAATGTATAATGACACATAAGGGTGAGTGTGGAAATATGATATAGATACCCTATACATATGTAATTCTTTTACATGAATGAGTCATATTGGAATTATCACAAGTTCATGTATATATCAACATATATACAAATACATAATTTGACATACATAACCAACCAGACCCAACCTGACACCCAAGCAGTTCCAGAAAGCAATCACAGGGACTGCTCAGGGACTGCTCTGGGACTGCTCTCTCAAAAAGTGGAACTGCTCTGGGTATGTTCTGGAACAGTCCCAGCAGTCTCCGGAACTGCTTTCTGGGACGGCTTTGTAGAGCCAAATGTGAATGAATCGCGTGATGTTATGATTGACAAGGAGGTCTAGTTTTTTGTGTTTTAAAGAAGATTTTACAGGAATGTGAACAAATTACTCCTTATTATTTTCCCACTAAATCATGATTTTGTGTACCATTTTACAGTAACTTGTACTTCAGTGATATCTGCATGTAAAAATAAACAAAACATGTTTACCTGTCAGCGTTTTGATTTATTAATTTTCATTGCTCAATTACATTTGAAAAATGAAATTCATTGGATCATTTATTAGATAGACGATTTTATAGATGATTCTTGAAGGGAGATGGGGTATAGGGTCGGCAGCTTTGATCTGAAGGGGGAAGCTACTCAGGTATACTGTGTCCGTGGAGACGGAGACACGGAATACCGTCGTGTGTAAAAACAGGGCTATCATGAGTAGCAAAAGAGCAATTTATGTTAAATGTTCTCTTCGCTAACGCTTTGAACACGTCTATTCGGGGACATGCACTTTACAAACACTGTACCTTCGATTCCAGGTTAAAGCAACATGTACATATACGCTTTGGTTGGAATCTTCATAATCATTTAAATGCAAGGTGAAGATAACGTACAGTGATTAATCTCATAACTCCTACAAGCAAGACAAAATAGATAGTTGGGCAAACACGGACCCCTGGACACACCAGAGGTGGGATCAGGTGCCTAGGAGGAGTAAGCACCCCCCGTTGACCGGTCACACCCGCCGTGAGCCCCTATCCTGATCAGGTAAACGGAGTTATCCGCATTCAAATCAGTTAAATCTGTCTAAATGGTGTAGTGAAATTAAACAATTTTACAATGCTGGCAATAAATAACCCATAACTAAACAATAATTTACAAATTAAAAATACGTGTACAGGTAAGTGGAACGCAGGTTTTACTAGTTTAATATAGACGATAAGTGAATAAATCATTTAGGCGACTTTAAGCAAATTTATTTCAAAAACCCAGTTAGGAAATAAATATAATTATACTGCATAATTTTCAGAACCCAAGATACACTTCACATGTATGAAATATTAAAAGAAATGAATGATGAATAGCACCAACAAAATTGCCTAACAGAAAACGGACGTCAATTGATTTTACGTTGTGAAATTGTGGTTATCAGACTTATAAATTCTGCATGTAATTTCAGTCGTATTCATAAGCTATCATTTTGTTATAAATTCGTGAAAAAGTGTTACGCAAGTATTTTGAATATGTGCTGTTTTCATGTACAATGTATTGTTTTTCTCTTTGATTACATTGTAAGTCATTTATCTTCGATTTCGACTACCGTATTGACGCGCTCCAGCGATTATCGACAATGTTTATTGATAATATCACTGTCAGCTTAGCTCCTCCCACTAGTTATTTTAACCCCGCCTACTGGGACTGCTGGGACTCCTTTTCGGTTGGTTTACTGGGACTGCTGCGGGACTGCCCTGGGACTGTTCCGGGACTGCTCTGGGACTGCATTCTGTCAAGTTGGGTCTGGTTGGTACTGTATCTACATTGAAAAGATAGCGCGAGCTTTGACCACACGGCCAGACCGATTTACGTAAGGTTCTGACTTAGGTGTAGGGCCTTTAATTGTTTCAGGTTTTGGACAGGAAGAGACAGACCTCCCAGGTTTCAAGAATTGGTTAATGAAGATGAGCTCTGGATTAAAGGTACATGCTGATTAGCTAACAGAGAGACGGAATGATGTTGGGCATTCAAGACGTTGGGTGGATTGAACTCTAGTAAAGTGGTTTCACAGGACTAAACTAAGTCGCAGCGATTCCTACAATATGCACGACAAAAATGGTCTGTACTTTGAAATATCGAAGATCAGCTTGGTTTAAGGGGTTTTAAGCGGTGTGGACAGTTGCGAATAGTATGTTGCTTGTTTTTGCCGCCATGGACAATCTGGTTGCGGTATGTTTTACAATGCACAAGTTGTGGCTGAAGTTGACCATGAGTTGACGGTGAGATTAAACGAAGTCGTCGACTCATTAGAGCTTGTGCCGGGGACGTTTCACTTTACAACAGCGTTTTTATGCATTTAAAGATGCATAAATAAGGGTTTTTGCGGTCAGATTTACGTTTGGCTAAAATGTGCTTAAAATTTTGTACTGTTTTCTCAGCAAGCCCATTAGGTTAAGAATTTGTAGAGCTTGACTGCGTATGTTCGAAACCGTTATCTTTGCTGAACTTGGCAAACTCGTCGCTCGTATACTGCAGACCGTTGTTAGATACAAGTGTATTTGGTATTCCATGGTGGAAAATGCTAGTTCAATATAGTGAATAATAGTACCAGCTTGCGTATTGCGAATAGAGCTGAGCAAGCCGGAGGCTACGACTTTGTCACGGGTGCTCGGGAACTTCAAGTAACATGAGTGGTTCTTTGGGGATAGGCGTTGTACTTTTCCAGACATTTGTGACACTTAAGAACCATATCTTTGATGTCTTTAGACATTTTCGGCCAGAACAAAATATCACAGGCTCTTTTAATACATTTGGTGATGTTCAATTGGCCTGAGGGTATACGTTCAAGCATGAATTGCCTTTGGCCTTGGGGCACGAATATAAGATTGCCATTGACTATGAGGCCACTGGTCACGGTAAGCTCGTCGCGGAAGGTCCATAGTTCTTTTTCCAATGGAGAACAATCTCTTTGTCTGGACAGCCATGCTGAATAGTGCATTTGAGCTCAAGGTGTTGTGGGTATGTGGCTATAGTATGTGTCTCATCCAAACGCGTGTCGTGTATTGGAATACTTAATATAATATTATGCACTATAGTGTCCATGCTATCTGATACCTCTGGGTAAGTATCACGTAAAACGTACGACGGAGTGCGTCAGGGTATATATTTACCCGCCTTATGTATGATGTCAATATCGTACTTGTGTAGCTGCAAAAGCATACGTTGAAGCCTCGCAGAGGCTGTTCCTAACGTTTTTTCATGATAAAAATAAGGAGTCTATGGTCAGTCTCGACCCTAAAATGTCTGTCATATATAGGTGGAAACGTTTACATCCAAACAGAATAGCTAACATTTCTTTTTCTATCTTTGGATAATTTACCTCGATTGCCGTCAGAATTTCGGATGCGTACGCGACATGCCTAGAGTTCTAAAGTAGAACCATTCCAAGTCCGTACTTGGATGCGTGAGTCTGCAGTGTGAGAGATGTTGATGGATCATAGTAAGCGAGTACATCATCTGGTGATTTAGTTAATTTCTTTTGACTTTCTAAAATGCGCTATGCTATGGATCATCCCACATAAAGTCAGAAGTACTGCTCATGAGTTGTCGCACGGGATCAGTAAGTTCTAATAGATTTTGCGAGAACTTAGCAAGATCGTTAGTCATCCCAAGGATCGTTTCGAGCTCTTTGCGATCGAGAGGGGGATCCCTGTCGTGAATAACAGCTATTTTGCTAGGATCTGACTTTAGACTATTTGCGGACAAAAAGTGTCCACAATAAGGAACTTTTGTGAGCCCAACTGCGAGTTTATCTGGGTTGCCTCTAACCCCTTTTCCCGTAATCGTGTCAAGACTTCGCAGATGTTCTCGTCATACTCCTCACGCATTTTGCCATAAACGTGAAAGTCATCGACAAACGCTGTGACACCATGTAGACCCTCGTAGATTTCGTCGATTTTGCACTGAAGCTCGTTTTGCGTTGACCCGATGTCAAAGGACATGAGCGGAAATGTAAATCTACCGAAAGGCTTGTTAAAGGTAGATTGATAGCCTAATACATAAGCGCGGGAGTTTTGAGAATCACCGCGCACCGGTCAAGTTCGGAATGATGTCCTCTAGCATTTTTATGAGGTAATGAGGCCAAAGTGTAGCTTGGTTGAGATCGCAGCTTACCAGAACACGATTTGTCTGAAATGGCAAGAGAGTTGGTCCATTTTGTGGGTTCAGTTACCCTAATGATAACTTCGCATTTCTCCATGCTCTCTAGCTTTACTGTAAGTTCTCGCGTCGTGCAAACGAAATTCGCCTCAGGTCATGTATTCCTGATGCCGCATTTTCGTCTAAAATAATGTCGCATTTGTCAGGAAAGAAGCTGGCTTCCTCGAATACACCATTGTGTTCTGAAAGACTTGATGCATTGCTTTTTATTGCGCGTATGTTACTGGAATTTATTCCTTAGACTCAATTGCTATGATCAGCTGTATTAGGTATAAGCACTGGGGCTAAGCCTGTTTTGGGCCTGATCTCTGTGATACCATATAAAACTTATACGGTATCAATTTTAATGCACCAGATGCGCATTTCGACAAATAATGTCTCTGCAGTGATGCTCAGGCGAAAATGTTGGAAATTCGAAATAACAATAATCTTGTAAGAACTAATATGGAAACTAGAGTGCCAAAAACTGGAGCCAAATTCGTTCAGGGATAAGAGTGGGGACTAACACTCCACAAGCAGAGACCTCGAACCAGGGGTCGTAATGTAAAACTATATGGTACAAATTTTGATGGACCAGCTATTTATAGAAAGGGAAATAACTCTGACTTACATAAAAAAAAATAAACACATGGTTGAAATGCCTAAACATCTTAAACTAGCGTATAATTGATGTGAAATTTTAATTGACATGTCCGAAATATTCCACACTAGTCTGAATTTCGCTACTGTCATAGGCGAGAAACGATTCCGTGACCTGGAGCAGTAAATGTCCTAATAAAAATAAACAAGTGAAAGCGAGAGAACGATGACGTATATTTGTGTTATTTTAAGAACCTGTGACTTGAATTTTGGCATGCAAGTTGTTGAAATATTAATCTGGGCATATAAAACGACCAATTACGCATAGCGTACCTAGTTTAAGATTTTTAAGGCATTTCAAGCGAGTGATTATATTTTTTTTATCTGAGTCAGATTTAGATCCGTTTCTATATCTATGGTGCCACAGAGTTCGGGCCCAAAAGAGGCTTAGCCCCTGTGGGATTATGTCTACACAATGCATCAATCCTACGATAGGTAGTGCGTCCATTTTGACACCGAAGAAGTCAGTATCTTTGACTCTGTCCATATAAGTGCATTGGATCTTTGCTAGCCTACTGTTTCTAAACGGGACTTCCTGTAATCTTACAGATACTTTTCAACTTGTTCAAAACTATCAATAGAACCAATACCATTAAAATACTTTACAAGTAAAATGTATACAGGAGACCCTGTGTCAAGCTTAAACCTGATACTGATTTTACCTAGACTTATGTTCAAATACTTGAATGACTGGTCTGGGTTTATGCTAGCGTCTTATTGACATTTGCTTCAATACTGTCGATGTAAAAATCGTGGTCGTTTTCGCCCTCACCCCCATGTTTTGGTTGTGCGGCTATCTCATTAATCTGAACACAAGATGGACATGCTGCCTCAAAGTGATTCAATTTATTGCAATTGTCAATTTTTTGCACTTCACAGGACTTGGCTGCGTTGCATAATGAGGTTTGCCACATTTCTCGCACTCTCCATTTGCACGTTTAACAGTGTTTTACCGAAATATATTCCTGCGATGTCCCTTAGACTTCGGTTTGGCGGATTCTTGGTCTTCCCTGGGAGGCTTGTGATGACTAGTTCCAGGTACTGGTCGTGTTCGAGTGTGAACGGCGTGAACGTCTGTCAAACTGTTCCCATGGATTTTAGCTGCTCCTAATAATATTCAAGGCTTTCACCTATTTCAATGGCTTTGTCAAAAGTGAGGTCCTTACCCTCGTTGATCAGCTTCTTCCTGATCGTGACTGATGCAGGACCGAACACTATTTGGTCTCGAACCATTTTGTCAGTGTTAGCATATGCACAGTCCTCACTTAAAAGTTTAAGTTGTGATACACTGTAATTCTCTCGAGAAAATGCGGATTTTTGTGATGTCTTAATACATATCTTGGATAATTTTACCCGTCTGTGTATTTCTTCATTGATAAGCAATCGTGATATCCTTCTAGCAGACACTCTTTTCTTACCAAGATCGTCTGAGCATGTACCCAAGATTTACTGATCTGCAATCTTTCTGCTACGCCCCGGATGGTCTTACGACGATCTACATCGATGACGTCCTTTACGTTAGGATTTCGCGGTCGTTATTTTCTTGGGGGTGACCTTCCTTTCCTCACTCTCTCAATTCCAGCGATCTGATGTGCTTTCCATATCCCGTTTTGTTTGTGTGTGTGTGTGTGGGGGGGGGGGGGGGGGTCAAACCACGATCTACACAATATTTCTCGGTGCGCCAATAATGTCATCGACGTCGCCACAGTGCTCAAAATTTCATTACAGTAAATTTTAATGCGATATATATAATATAAAACTATTTGCTTTTATTTAACTGAGTGGTGCAAAGAAATTTTCTACTTATTTTTGTACCTGTGGTAACAATGCATATATATCTCTTTGTATTATGTAATTTCTAATTGATCCCTTTTATTGCAATATTTCGAATTTTTACATTTTTGATTATAATAAGTAAATCTGTTCTCATGTAAAACAAAAAAAATCTTATATTTGATGCGTATTTTAAAAAATATCAACTTTATCTACCACGTTTTGGGACAACCCTAGTAAATTTGCTGCTGTAGCATATTCAACTCAAATGAACTTTTGTTTTTACCAATCAATTTATCTAATTGAGATCTGGAAACCGATACTATGTTTGTTTAATAATGAATAAAAATGGAGAGAGAAAAAATGAAAATCATTGATATTTCTACATATTTTTTGTTGCCATTTCACTCATAACTTTTATACATGTTATCGATAAGGAATTGTTCTCCCAAAACAATGGAAAAATAAAGAATTCCCATTTACCCATGTGTACTTTCTAACTGCTTAGTTCTTATTTTTGGATCTTTTATAGGAGTTATGAGATTGATCGCTCTTCGCCATTTTTATTCATTTATTTGAACTTGATATCAGAGAGATTTGTAATCAATCGTCAGGTGTAATAAATAAAACCCACAAAATGATATCAGAGATGGGGTGACGTTATCTTCCGCTATCTCCAACGAGTACCCAACCTGTCACCTGTTAACAGCTGAAACACAGTACAGTCGTATATATCCCCAAATCACATGTAAACAGGGATCTATAATGTTAAACATGAGGACTAGTATTTTTCTATTATTGTATATATCAAGTAAGTGTATTCCTGTGTTTCGTTGATAGATTCAAAATATTCAGCGTAGTAAGGGCAATAATTCAATGGATATTGATGTTGAGTACTGATAGTTTCTTTCTGAGTCTGGCATGATTAAGTTACTCATAATTTAGTGTTTGATATTGAACAGGTGGATATAAGAAAATACCAGGTGTCAATTACATCATATTAATATAGAATAAAAGAACGATAGTCCGTAACTAAAGACACGGATAGAAATATAACATTGATTAAAGGGAAAGACAACCCTAACCACTTAGTTGCTTTGATGAATAAAGTATTACAACTGATATCGTAATTGACAGTCTTTAACAACAAAACTCCTTGCTTAACAATTATATTAATATTAATCTATCATGTATTTCAAATTACCTACCGCTAAGAGAGTGGCCATTGAAGTTTAATTTATGACGTCACGCCGTCTATTCCAGCTTATTTCATCAGCAGCACTGTAAACATGCCAATTCACAAACAGTTAAGTTTGGAGCCGTATATATTTCAACCCGTTCTTTCGCAAGAAGAAATTGAAAGAAAAAAAATTCAGTCGAACCGCAGACAAGGTAGACGGTAAACATTCTTCATACAAATGTCTTGAACCTCAACTTGTCATTATGCAAATGATGAATCCGTGCAGTTTATGTAGTCTTTTCTTTTTAAATGACTTGGTCATAACCTTTTTTCACATATCCCCCTCGCATTTGCATTTGTGTAATTAACTGCTTGCCAGGAAGGCATCAACCTATTTATTCGTAAGATCTACCACATAAATGTACACATCTTTGATGATTTCATAGGTGCTTGGGTTCAGGACCCCCCCCCCCTCCGAATAAGTTATATGAGTTGATTTAATTAAGTTTTTTGTTGAAAATATTTCTAATGCATGTCAACGCCTTGCATACCCATAAGTCCAAAATACATGTAATTCAAAATAAGCCCTTTTAAAAAAATATTATCACTGGTTATTATGAGTTCTGTTATGATAACCAATGAGGGCATTTTTAAAGGGCTTATTTTGAATTATTTTGGACTTATTGGGTATGCAAGACGTTGTTGACACGCATTAGAAATATTTTCTAGAAAAAATAATTACATCAACTCATGTAGCTTATTTGGAGGGGGGGGGGGGGGTCCTGAACCCAAGCACCTGTGGTTGATCTTAGAATCTCATCAAAACCGGAACAGACGGTTCGACGTCAAAATTATTAATTTTTGTGGTCTTGAATACAACAGAGTTACACATCATGGCAGCCTCTATAGATTGCCGGAATTTCAATTTTTGACGTTTTCAAATTAGTATTGAAGCTTATCTAGGCCATATATCAACAGAATTGTATGACAAATCTTTATCATATGATTAATCTTATCATTTATCATGTAAAAATCTTTTGGGTTGCCTTTCCCTTTAATATATATACGTACAATGTATGGACCTAGGGGACGTTTACTCCTCCTCGGCACATAATTCCACCTCTGGTATGTCCACAGATCCGTGTTTGTCCTTCTTTTAATTTCGTATTCTTTATAGGATTTATAAGATTGATCGCTACTCGTTATCTCCACTTGTTCATCTAACAAAGAAAAATATAAATATGCACCTTACAAAGAATAATATGAACGTTGTAATATAACCGAATACCTAACGAAGTGAAATAAAGATATTGTCCTAAACAGTAAAATCTTAACTGTGACGTGGTGGATACTTATAAAATAAGATAAGTGAAGATAGTCTTCATTTTCTTTATATTGATGGCAATCAAGTATGAATAAAGGTAAACAAAAACGTAATTATGGATGTTAATGTACATTTTACGACATTTAATGATAATGATGAAAGGTATATATCAATTTTAAAGCGAAATTTCAAATCGATTGAATGACGTTTTTCTCCAATCACCATGAAACAATTATTCCATGCTAGGGTCATAAGTTCATGTCATTAGCGCACAATATATTAAATCGCAATTTGATTTTCAAAAACAGTGCATTCTTCAAATTTTAGATTTTCAAGCACATCTTTTTCCGTTAATGAGCGTTACATTGAATTTATAATTGAACACAGTCTTGCGTGTTTCATGCCAATTGATAGACATTCTGATTTTGAACACGAAACACTCGGTTATCTGATGAAGATATCGGGTTCGTGGCGGGTGTAACCGGTCAACAGAGCATGTTTACTCCTCCATAGCAACTGGTTGTATTTCTGGTATGCCCATGTGCCGATGGATGTACAGTTCTCAAGAACCTATCCGCACTTCTGCAGTCTACATGAGTTAATGTTTACCTTACCATGGATGTGCCATTCTTTGTTTTGTTTCTGATGAAAAGATGAAGATAATGGACAGTACTCCTTCTCATAATTCATGTAAGGAATACAAAATAGAAGTTGGGCAAACACGGACCCTGGATATAGCTTATGTCGAATAGGTTTAATGTGTGATGTATATCTGTCTCACATCTTCATAACGACCTAGTATCAACTAACATACATTGTAAATAAAGAACTAGCAATTGACTTATATAAATATAATACTACTCTAGACCAAACATAGTCTAACACAAGATATAACTAAACATTAACTTGCATATATATGCCTTACATATAGAACTAATAATTAACATGTATAAATATGATTTAACATGAAAATAGTACTATAACATAAACAATTACCTTATAGAGATTTTGCATATTCTAACATAGAAGTAACAATTATGTTAAACTAACATAGTCTAATATAAATATAGATCTAACATACAAAAATAAAACCTAACGTTGTCTAATATAAGTACAATATAGCATATTGAGTAGATATATTCTATTCTTCGTGTAAACATTATTGTTCTACACGGATGGTTAAAAATGATCTAAAACGAATCTCTATTGTTCTTAAGTTCTTTTGTAGGTGCAAGCTGTGATGTCTGTTTTAGCGACTCAAATGGTAAAACGTTCTACTGCCAATCACGATGTTGTGACGACCACTGCTGTGTCAAATACGATGACTACACGAATTGGTAAAAGATCATCCGTTACTCCCACCGTGATATAGTTCTATATATCAAAATTAAAATTTCAATGAATATTTCATGTATATGTAAAACTTCTACGGTACCAATTTTGATGCACCAGATGCGCATTTGGACAAATAATGCCTCTTTAGTGATGCTCAACCGAAATGTCTGAAATCCGAAATAACAATAAACTTGCTAGAGCTATTTTAGGAGAAAACAAGAGTGCCAAAAAGTGGATTCAAATTTGTCTAAGGATAAGAGCTATGCATGAGGGAGATAATCTTAAATTTTGAAATTAATTTTAATTCTATTGCAATACAACGCCTTGCACCAGCATCTTATTACTAATTATTAAGAGAGTAATAAAACATATTTGAATAGAAGTCATATTCAGGTTCAAAGAGAAAAGTCAGTAAGTTTAAAAACAATTTGTCTCCAATTCGTTAGTTTATTCAATAAAATATATCCAGAACATGAATAGAAGTTTAAGAGTTATAATCACTACTTGGACAAGAATGTCCCCTGATTTTGATAAACGATGAAGATTTAGTAATCGATTGACAATTGCTTTTCAGGAAGAGTGACGAGATAGCGGGTGCAGTGATTGGGACCCTGTTGGGAGGGACAATATTCGTCCTTGGTTTTATTTATATCATCAGGAATTTCTGTCACAAGAAACGACCTGTACATCAATCGGGGACCGATCTGATCTACACCATCAGTAACGGTACAATTCTAGTTTCACGTACATTGATAGAGATAGCAGTTCGCTATAGTGTAATTCTTATCACAAGTCGGTTGTACGCACCAGTAGTTCAGACTATACAAAATATACATTTATATAGGATGATGCCTAAACCATCATAGAAATCTGCACATCGTAAACTGAATCAAGTGAAACTGTATACATACTTCTTTTTTTACTGCAGTCTTAAAAAGTATTTATGAAGAATTTATCTACACTTTTATATTTTATCTCTGTACATTTTACTCACAAACTGAATAGAAGTGTGAAGCACTTTAATGTTAAGTTTGAAAGTAATTTGTCTAAAGTTTACACATCGATAAATTCTTCAAAAATGAATATTTGATTATTGTAATTCAAATCCATCCCCTGTATCATCAATTTCAAAAACGTGAGTAGTTTCTCCGCATTGTTAGTTGATTTCAGGCGCGTATGTATACATAGCATTTTTGGATTTATTGATGTGTAAATTCTCATTTAACTTTATTTTGTCCGATCAAAACAATTGTAATAAGTAACATTGAAATTATACCTTATTACAAATATGTTTTTTTTTCTAACTGCCACCACAAACTCAAATGTATTAGTAACGCTTACGTATCAAATCAGTAGAAGTGATTATGCAGCTAGGTTAAGGGCTTCCATAGTCAAATGCACAATAATCATGGGGTGAAATTGCACCTCAAATTCACAGGTATCGTTACACTTGTTACAGTTAAATACCGAAACAATACTACCCATATGTTGACTGTGACTGAGCTACCTTAAATTTTCCCCATGGCAATTTCTCGTGACTCACTTAAATATCACGTATCACTTTATTTTTGGAAAACAGCAAGAGGTCCTACTTGTGAACAAAAGTTCAGATTCATGCGGGTAACCAGCTGGATTTTTATTGATATATTCAGAGAAAAAAATAAAAGTCCTTAACATGAAAAGTGTTGGGAGCAAATGCATACTCAAACTAACCATGCTGTAATTTAACAACATATCAACAGTCATCAGCGAATTACCGGGGTTGTCCACATTCTTATATATATCATACCGTTAATATAAAAGACAGAAATTGATCCCCGCACTTTTCAAACGCATAAATATATATAGATCATATCGCAGAAAAATTCATATTGTTTTTATAGCAGATGAACCTGAACTTTACCGCAGTGTCTGTAGTATGAAATAATTTATGTATATGAGAGAATTGTTAAACGCATCAGTCATTCAGATTAGGGGCGATATCAAGGTCACAATATAATCTGAATATCACCTTCATGCATACTATATCTTGAAAATGGAGAATGATTTGATATCATAAAGGATTGATTTTTTTTTATGTTGTACGCCACACTCAAAAAAATTTCAGTTATATGGTAAAGTAAACTGGGAGATTTTCTCACTTATCGGCTATCATAAAGGAATAATATATATATATATATATATATATATATATATATATATATATATATA
Source organism: Ostrea edulis (assembly GCF_947568905.1). NCBI lineage: Eukaryota > Metazoa > Mollusca > Bivalvia > Ostreida > Ostreidae > Ostrea > Ostrea edulis. The sequence continues at coordinate 44,098,767 of NC_079170.1, forward strand.
TATATATATTTATATATATTCATTTGACAAGATTTATTTTGAAGTATACACCTTATCACTTGATAACAATAGTAAATAACGACAACTTATTATGACATTTCCCCGCGTTACAACTATCAGAACATGTACGCTGTGACCTATTTTTTCATTGTGACGTCATATGGTGCGAAGTGCACAGAGGTACATTTATAACAGCACTGATTTTTCTCGGATAGCCTTAACTCAGCTGCGTAATAACAAATTTATAAAAAAAAAAAAAAAAAAAAAAAGAAGAATGTCACAGTTTTGTTTATTTTTCAGAAGTTGAAATAAGAAACGACACCTTGCCACGTTTACCTCCATCTTATGAAACATCACAAACTTCAATGCCGGGAAGGAAGAACTATTCTAGATTTGAAAACGAAGCATAATAATATAAGATACAATCAATATATACGAAACTGTAATATATGATTACTTTGTATGTACATCGAACACTGTATTACTTTTAAAAAGGCAACAGCATGCTATACTATCATCCTTTTTTCGGTCGTTAAATACTAAATTACTTAAGAGATGTTGTCAGTAATCATGGAATATTTTTTGGAAAAATGTAAAAAAAAAATAAAAAAAAATGAAGAATTCTAAAATTCTATGTAGTATTATTGATAAAATCATTTAAAATACATGTGTGAGTCTCTTAAACTCAAATAAATCAAAATAATTGATCACTGTGTTGTTACCATGGTACCAAGGACAAATCCCATGAAAAAAAACCCAGTGAAATATATCTCTTTTAAGTCCAAAATAAATACAATTAAGGTAATATTTTATCAGTATCATGAAAAAGGCTTACACAAAATTTTATTGAAATAAGAAATTTAAATCTCTCAGCAAAAATGCTTGCCACCTTGCATTGTATACAGTAAAAAATCCAATAAAACGATATATTTTAGCTAACTTTTTTCAGAAATGCAACACAATCAGGCAAGGTCTTTCATGCAAGGTGAAGATAACGAACAGAGATCAATCTCATAAAGCTTACAAGGGGTGGGAGCAGGTGCCTAGGATGAGTAAGCATTCCCTGTTGACCGGTCAGACCCGCCGTGATCATATATATATATATATATATATATATATATATATATATCTCAGAAAAGTTTAATAAGTCAAAAGATAATATTTTCAAAACCTTATAAATTTATTTTTCAAACTCATGTGTAGATAAAACAGTGTTACTTTATGAATAATACTATCAAAAAGTATCAACTATGGAAAAATGTTCAAAGCAAGGTCATAGATCATAATTAAGATCACTAGCTTCGTTCTGTTTAATATGGGGGTCTGCCATTTGATACACATACATGGAATAAGTAGGCCTCAAGTATTTCTATATCAAAATGTCGATGAAGTTTATTGTTTCATTACATTTACAATATAGATGTGGTTTATTGGATATTTGAACAACAATCCACATCGTTACATATACAACATTTCAAAATACGAAAACGGAATTACATTATAATAGCAATTTCATTGACCATTTAATAGAAATTAAATTATTCAATGAGGATGAAATACTTTGAATACACAGAAAGTGCTTCACAACGTATATTGAGTATGACGCAATATGAGTATAAAGTTTGACGTCAACATTGATACTGATTGAGTGTAGAAAGTGATCTAGATATTTCTTTTCGGCGTGTCTTTGTTGTCTGTTTTTTTTTAAAGAGAAACAAGTGTTCTACAATAGATATGATCAACGTCAAATTTTATTTACCGGTGTTTACTATTACTTTACTATGCAAGGTGAAGATAACGAACAGTGATCAATCTCATAACTCCTATAAGCAATACAGATAGATAGTTGAGCACACACGGACCCCTGGACACACCAGAGGTGGGATCAGGTGCCTAGGAGGAGTAAGCATATGTCAAGACAGTTTGTATGAATTTGGAATCATTACATGGATTCTAACTTCACTAATGCATTTACGATGTGACCGTTGAGATGAGGAAGACCCATAGCATCTTTCAATACGACTTTGGGTATTTCATTTAACGCAGGAAATATAACGCGATTGACGTCATCATTAACTGTGATTGTTTTTTCATTCAAATTAAGCAATTATCCACAGCAAAACGTACGAAGGTATGGGAAAGCTTGTCTGGAATTTAAAATCATCCGTGGTACTTTCCAAACTTTTATTTGTTTTGTCAATGAAGGTACCGCAGTGGCGACGACATTTTTCCGGAGGCATTATGGGTAGTCCCCGTCATTTTTCAGCTGATGAAGAACAAATCACGTGACTCAATTGCGTAATCATTGGAGCGAGCCCGTCGCGTCGCTTCTCGACGCAAGCTACGTTCGCTATTAACTAACATATAAAATTTAATTTACAGAAAAATAGGCAAATCTCTACACCACCTATTCAAGTTTACTGTTAAATAAATTCCTTGATGACCACCCAGAATTTTTGATGATGTCTGCTTTAAGTGATATCATTCAGTTCTGCCTTTAATTCTAGAGTGTTCGCATCAAGTGGAATAATCATTGTGTAAAATAATAGTCACTAGTGTAGAGTTTCGAGCGCTTTTTTTTTTTTTTTTTTTTTTTACAAAAAGAGTAAATTGTTTAACTGTTTTCATTTACTATATTGGTAGTGATATATATATATATATAATGAAATTTTCCTTGCGCTAAATACCCAGTAACATCTCAATAATCTCTCACCAGAGATTGCCGTAAATTCCTATATTGTTATTTAAAAAAACTCATGAACTTGTTCATCTAATTATTCGTATTACCGTTTTTCTATTTGATGACTGTCTAAAAACTGTAGCAATAATAATCACAACATTCATTTTTAACAAACTGGGTGGTAGAATTACAAATTACAGCCCAGTTTTGTATTTTTGGAATTCAAAATTAAAACACGAATAACTTCAAAAGCAACTAGTTAACAAAGCATAATGGCGGCGCCCATATTGATCACAAAACTTTCAGTGAACGTATGTGGAGATTATCTCCATTCATTTGTTGATTTTCTCATTTGTTCTTTTACCTTTAGAGCCTTGCTTCGTGGACGGGCCTTGGGTCCGTCCGAACTTCGCTCGGTATAAATACTTGTTTTAAAAAGGGCATGTAGAATTAATATCAGCCCTGCTTCGTTTCAGCGAAAAAAGTGTCTGAAAAGAAGTCATAAATGCCCCTTTTTACCTTAATGTATGATTTATTTTTAAAAATAAGCGAGAAAATATATTTTTTTAACACAAGCACTACGATCTAAGTGCTTTCTTGAATTTCTTTTAACTGTAAATTGTTGGGAAATTGTTTTATTAGAAATATTTGTGAAAAGATTAAAAACTCAACATCTAATGATTTAACTGTGGGTAAGGTCAGTTGTCATGGAAGCATTATGCATGATTCCAGTAATTTTCACTTTTTTAAAATTTACCACCACTATTCACAAAAGTGTGAAAGTTTCGCTCAGATCTGTGATTTCTGCACTTTCCATTTTTTAAAGACAATTCTCAATGGTTACTGACAGCTTCTCTTAAACAGCACTATTCTGCCATAGACGAGACGAAGTCGGCAGATAGTTAACTGCCTTTTAATGTTGCACAGGTGCAAGTGAAAGTAACAGTAGTAAAAGGCTACAAACAAAACAAAACAATCATAAGTTCACAATTATGAAACACATCAATATACAATGTAAATGGAAGGTGAAGATAACGAAGATTAATCAGTCGCATAACTCCTATAATGCAAAATAGATAGTTGGGCAAAAATGGACCCCTGGACACACCAGAGGTGGGATCAGATGCATAGGAGGAGTAAGCATCCCCTGTTGACCGGTCACACCCGCCGTGAGCCCTATATCCTGATCAGGATACATGCCTGCAAATACATGCATGATATCCTCCAAATGAAATATAGAATCATCTGATATCTAATTAATTCAATATCAAATATCGAGATGAATGACACACATAGAAGAAGGTAGTTTATGCCAATACAACTCTGACACTAATGATGAACCGTATAATGTAGGAATTGAATAAATCAGTAAATATTTACAAGAATCAATAATGTATTGCAACAATACCATCAATTATTTATGACTTACAGATAATTAAGCTGACTCATTGACTAGACACATGTTGTATGTGTATGATTGACACAACTCAATTCGATGTGCAATAATTTGTAAATGTAAACAATAGATCATAATTGAAAACAAAAATATATCAGCACGATAAGTACACATGATTTACAAGTATATGTAAATACTTACACCGTGATGAACCAAAAAGAAAAGATGAATACACAGAATGCTCTAAACGACATTGCCGGCGCAAAGAAAAAAGCGTGCGTTAACTCAAAATACAAAAGCGTTCCATACTCTAATATATAGTTTACTCGTATATATGTAATTCGTACGTGAAGAGAATGTTTCGTAAGTTGATTCAAACATATGACAGGACAGTACGGATTGACTCATGCGTTCCCTGCTGGCCTGGCCCCAAGGCCATAGACTGAAAATAGACTTAAGTCTAAATTTCAAATCCAGCTAACTTGTAAGATAATTTACATAAACAAATAAAATTTTCAGTATATGTTTGCATTTGATCGTTCCATAAACCTGCAGTTGTTTTTAAACATCTGTGCTTAAGATATAAGTAATCAAAATTTTGATTTAAGTCTATTATATATATTTACTTGTAAATCATATGTACTTATAGTGCTGATATATTTGTGTTTACATTTACAAATTATTGCTCATCGAATTGAATTGAGTTGACTTTTCGAAAGAAACTTAAGTCGAAACTTGGAGTCTGAGAATTTGCTGATTCTTGAAATAGAAGAAAACTCACACTTCAGTTTATGATTATTTTATTTTAGAAATCCAAGTCAGATCTACTCTCGAGAATGAATTTACAGGATAAGAAAGACGCAGATTTCCAGACAAAAATTAAAATTTACATGCATTTCCCAATACTGGATTTGCTAAATGAAAAAGGGATAATATATTGTTTTAAATTTCTGATACTCTAACTACATATGGTAATGTCTTTATTTGAGAATAAAAAGGTAAAAATATTTTTAAAAATATTATCAATCCCATAAAGTATATAAAAAAAAATACAAGATAACAAGACACACACGAACCCGTACGACATAAGCTGTAGAATCGAGTACTAATGAGGACTACGTATGTTCTGTTAACCGATCTGACCAGTCTCGAATTGACAGATATGGCATAAAAAATAAAAAAGGGAAACGAAAAAGGAGAACGGTGACATGTAATTAAAGTAAGGTATTGTTGGACACGCCTTCCGTGCAAACTGTTTTGTGCAAGAATTGTTACGTATATGATCAAGCCACGCCTATAGAGACGTACAGACGTTCAAACCACGCCCTTAGAAATGTAAAAAACAGTGCGTGCAAGTTATTTTGGAATGGGATCTAAGAAAGGTGGACATTGTCCATAACGAAACAGTTTACACGGAAGGCGTGTAATTTACAATTATCCGTAAATTATCTCGTTATAACGAGTTAGGATGTCGTTATAACGAGTTAATTATCTCGTTATAACGAGTTAGTATCTCGTTATAGCGAGTTAGTATCTCGTCATAATGAGTTAATTATCTCGTCATAACGACTTAATATGTCGTTATAATTATAACAAGATAACCAACTCGTAATAATGAGATAACTAACTCGTTATAACGAGATAACTGACTAACTATAACGAGATAATTAACTCGTTATAAAGAGATAGTTAACTCATTATAACAAGATATTAGCTCGCTATGACGAGATACTAATTCGTTATAACGAGATACTAACTCGTTATAACGAGATAATTATCTCGTTATGACGAGATAACTATAACTCGTTGTAAGGAGATAATTAACTGAAAAATGAGCCTATCCGGCTTTCGTAAGAAGTCATTGAGATAATAAGTAAAAATTAAATTCAGCGCGTCGTACATGAACGATCATTTTAAGATGAATTATGATCATTTCTTTTTCAAGTCTTTTACCATCTAGAATATTATCCTTATATCGAAATTATTTCTTGTTTAAACTAACCCCAGGAAGAACTAAGTAATGCGTAATAAAATCAAAGCATTCAGACCATGCCTGTCATTTCGTGCAGGTCGTTCACAGTGCATGCAAGCTATCGGATTAAATGCTGAAAAACCATACAAAAACCGACCACTTGAAATCCTCGGCCTTTAAATGTGGGTGTTTATTTCTCCTATCCACGTGCTCCCATGTCTTGTGTTTCAAGGGATATGTGTTTGTTTTATTCTCGATTTCATATTCTTTATAGCATCTATTAGCTTTAAGATTGTCTATCTATCTATCTATCTATCTATTTATCTTACCAACAGCCTCGTTGAAATTCAGAATTGTTTAATACTATGATCTTTATAACGATCTTATTTGTAGATTCAGCTTGTGTTTAGGTGGAATGCTCTCTCTAGTGCTTCCTAGAATTTTTAATAGGCACTTCCTATCATACATATCTCCACTATGGATTGCTCCAATAACTTAATCGTAAAAAGATGGCTCACCGTTGACGTTGACGTGATTTGTCAGTAGAGGGTGTTAACTCATTTTTGTTACTTGATACACCTGTGAATTCTCGGGATTCATAAAATTGATCATTGTTTGTTATCGTCATCTTTTGTTTTCTCGAGGAAACGGTCAGGATAATGTTAGTCAGTCATTACATTTTATCTCTATAAGTGAATCCAACAAAATTCAGTAAATCTTTGCTCTATGTAATTTAAAATGATTGCAAATTCAATGTATTGACTTCAATTGGAAAACTAACTGTCAAGTCAGTTCAATTCTCCCTGTAAACATTGAGTCAACATTAGACCAAACAAACCCTAACTCAACATTGAGAATGAATTCGTAATATTCCTTTATGAATATGTTGACTCAATATTCAATACATTTGAAGGGTTATTTCAGTCAGACATTGGTCGACATTGCTTTTGATATATAGTCTTTCATGACGCATTTACTATAATAATGAATAGGTCCATGTAATCAAATGTATTTCAAAGACATTCCTTACAAAGAGCATAATGTGTAAAAATTAAGAACTTCAACCTTTTTTTCAAAAATGTGCAGAACTCGTCACGTTGTGGAACACGAGCACTTTGAAAGTTATTCAGTAATTTGTTATGAACATGAATCAAGAAATGAAACATTTTAGCTTACCTGATATATGTGATTGTGTTATTTATTGCATAATGGATCATATTCTCTCTCTCTCTCTCTCTCTCTCTCTCTCTCTCTCTCTCTCTCTCTCTGAACATGATCATATGCATAAACTAACAACTCAGCATACGGAATTCAGCTTTTCCATCGTCAACTTCCCATATGTGTGTAATTGGTGAAAGGTGAAGATAACCCAGAGTGATCAATCCCATAACTCCTGTTGATGTTACAGGGATATCAACAGTATCATTTAAGGCAAATAAGGGTGATAGAAAACCATTGATATTAGGGAGATTGAGTAATAATAATAATAGTAATAATTAATGACTGGCTTTATATAACGCTTTTTCCAGCGTATGCTCCTCAAAGCGCTTTACAATGCATTATTACCCCGGCAGACCTTATATCAATCTAGAACTTTCCCAGTCTCCTTGGAAGCATACAGTGCAAGCTGTCATTACAAATGCTAGAGCACTAACATTCCAACAATATATTTCACTGTCTAAAGCCAAGTACCCTTTTTACACCTCCATGGAGTGAAGAAATTCATGTAAAGTGCCTTCCCCAAGGACACAACATCGGCCCTGTCGTAGTCAGGACTCGAACCCACGACCTTTCGGTCGAGAGTCTAATGGCCTAACCACTAGGTCACCGACACCTATCTATTTCCAAAACTATAATCGCGTTGATATCTTCTTGAAATACTGTACATAAATCCTCATTCTATTTTCTTTCATTAGATTCAATATTTAATCTAAATCATCACAGGATGACACTATGACATTCACTAAACTGAAAGATGACTGGACGGTTACTTAAAGGTGATTGAATAATTACTTAATGGTGACTGAACGAATATTGAAAGGTTATTGAAAGATTTTTGAATAGTTACAAAAAAGGTGACTAAATAGTTGTTAAAAAGTGACTGAAAAGTGACTGAACTGTTACTGAATGGTAACTGAGCTGTAACTGAAAGGTTAATTGTTACTGAAAAGTGATCGAATGGTTACTAAATAGTAACTGAATTCTTTCTGAAAGGTAACTGGCTAATTACTGAAGGACAACTGAATGGGCACTGAAAGGTGATTGAGTGCCAGAGTTATTTCATTCAGTCACCTTTCCAGACCTTTCAATCGACTGAATCGCATAGTCTTGTCCTGTACATACCCATGAAACAAAGATATACAGGGTAATTTCCCTTAACCTTTCTGGGTAAATAAATACTAGTATTCCAGTGTATTACACATCATGCAATATTGCAGGGATATATAGCCTTGCAGGTATGCAGAGAACATCTACAACAATCCAGCCATAAGATTTTGGGATACGCATGAAAAACTATCTTCTCAATGTGCCTTAGTGTTAAGCAATGAGGAAGGGATATATGTGCAAATGCGACTCAGGCGAGCATATTGGTCCAATGGAACGTTTTGTAGATCGCATTGGAACATACAAAACTAAGCCTGCATCGACATTACATACTATTGACACCTTTTCGTCATTCCCGCTGTCAGTCGCGTTCCGTCGCTACATTGAAAGGATATATTCCTATATTCTGATACTAATCTAATTTTCAAACATTGTTCCACAATCGGGGATAGAAAAACCTCATGGATTCTTTACGTAAGTATCATTCATAGGTTTGCGCTTTATCTTGTTATCTCTTATCTAGTTTTTAATTATATGCTGTTAACATTGATTTAAGTTGGTGCGTTAGATATTGATGCGTAAAATACACATATAATGCTTCCAATAATATGCACGTTTCACATCTGTATCATTTCATTAGATACATATAAAATGAAATATACTGCATACTACTAATTCACAATGACACATTAGATATGATTATGCTCCTTCATCAGATATAAAGGAAGATATAAATCAAAAGTAATTCACAAAGTTATTAAATATACTGAACACTGAAATTTAGAATAAATTGTCCAAGTACCACGTCAATTCATAGCGTGGACCTAGCACACATGAACTAAATGAACTTAAATTTGTACTATGTTGTTGCATTAAAGAATGAATTTCAATCAAATGCATCCATACATATCAAGCAATAGACATTCACTACCATTTATCTTTCACATTAACGTTGTGGTACACATCGGACGTATTGAACGATCAAACTAAGAAAATCAGAACGTTTGTTATAATTCAATTCCCGTGTCAATTTTTTGTTTGTCATTTTTACTATTGTTTAATTTTACATTGGCTAAATACTCTTTTAATACATTAGAACTCTCATCATTTTGAATGACAAATACGGGGAAGTGAAAACCGTAAGCCACGTGATTTTCCTTCTGATTCCGTTCAGTAATTGCAAATCAAAATAGTTACGTAACATCGATTAATATCATTTAAAATTTAACATTTTAGTCTTGTAGTTGGATATAGAATACTTCATGTATGAATGACTTCCTTGATTATTAAAGTTTGATGATATGTTGCGTGTTTTCATCTGGTAAGATTGACGAATTTGTGAATGTGCTAATATACATTGGAGGATGAAAATTATATATCCCAAACACGCAATTAATATCCTGAATATACTAAATTTGAGCTTGATAATAAATGTCATCAAGCATGGAATCTGTGGTATTATGATGAGACTATTGACAGAAAAACCCATTTTATCTTAAATGGAGGAACGTAGTCATCACTGTTTACTTTTCTACGTTTTAAATATTATATTTACTTCCATCAAATCATTTAATAATCTTTCTTACGCGATCTGCCCTAGATAAATCAATTATGTGTCAGAAAATGTTATCGATCCATAAAGATAATAGTTATCCTTGCGCTGTACAATTCCCTTTAAATAGTTTAGAAATCTAAAATGCAAATAGGGTAGGTAATTTTTTTATGATAAATAAGAGAAAATGGTTAAGCGCACAGAAGGCCTAAAGGTCACTATCTGTTCTGTATATTTAGACTAAATTTTAATATTCGGAAGCAGTAGAAAACACGATGTGTTCTTTAAAAAACGCAACTGTTCACGAAAATACCCTTACTGAGGAAAGACTTTGCATGGTATATGATATGCTACTATCTGATTGTTTAAGATACGTCCTAAAGTTAAAACTCCTCCATGCAAAAAAGGCAAGTTTGGTCCACCCCTTTCTGCTTTCCAAAATATTCCATTAGTTCTTGTATACAATGTAGTGCAAGTAATATTTGGAGAATTTCAAGTGATAAATTTATTCAATCTCTATGGACATATTGGTCCCTCCTTACAATGTAGTGCAAGTACAATTTGGAGAATTTCAAGTGATAAATCTATTCAATCTCTACGGACATACTAGCCCCTCCGTGGTACAAAACCCATATTTCCGGGGTCATAGATAAAAGGATACCTACTCCTTCTAAATATCCATTTTGTTTGAATTTAGTATCACTAGCATTAATGATGAGCAATTCAAATGTGTCACACATCAACCTATTTGCTAATATTTTGACCCCACCCTGGAGTCCGAACCTCTACCTCGAGGATCATGAAATTTACACTATTGGTAGATGCCATCCTGCTCAATTTTATTATGCATTTTCAATGTACTATTTTCTACAGATATGTGGTTGTAAAGAAGATGTATGAACATTGGTTAATTTGTGGTAGTTTGCGCATCACTGCTAAGGCCTAGGATTACATATGTCATGAAATTTACAATTCCCCCTTGTCCAAAAAATGTTTCGTATCAAATCAAGTTGAATTAAAAGAAGGATAGTTATCAATACATTAAATGGCGTTAAACACAAAGGACGAGCGACTCGTGTCACCTAAAACTTGGGATTGTATAAAGGCTTAAAAATCGGTGTATCATAATTCTGTGTCATTACGTTTAAACAAAATTTTACTTACATTTAAGTGCATTTACCTTGTATATGTATGTGCATATCTGATGAATTATCAAACATCTGATCATAAAATTTATTTTTCATCACAATCCGCTTATCTTTTTTTTATATCTATACTTTGTAGAATGCAAGATAAAACATAGTTCGATATAGCTGTTATAAGGACCGTGTATTGTAATATTTCATCATGTATATTTACAGAAATTAATAATGGAACACATACGTCAAACAGTGAACAAAAGATAAACAGCGAAACTGATGCCTGTCCAATTCACCTTGTCATCACAAACAATCCTACTTTATCCAACACTAATGCTTCATTACAGGAAGGTAACTTTACATTTTGTAGTTATCGGTATCTAGAGAAGTTGTGTTATACACGAGTCCGTTAGATAATATACAAACAATTATTAACTGCAAAGTAACAACCCAGCTTTATAACAAAGAGAATAGATTATTCACTTTCATTGTCATCCCTCATATTCATATAGCAAACTTCCATCATCTAGATGTGGTTTTATATATTACTCTGACAGAATATGGGAAAACATGTTCTGCATATGATTAAGTTCTAAACAGAAACAGGTTATTAACAAATATATTGATGTTATATACTAATTATTTGGTTGTTCTTTACATACTGATTTTATTAAGGCTTGTTCGATGAGGATATATGCTCCACGCCTGTTGTAACTGGTCAGCAAGAGATACTTAATTCTTCTAGGTATTTGGACCCTCCTTCGGTGTTCATAAGGGGTCCGTATTTGTCTTACTTCCATGCATTCTATAGAGGATTGATGCGATGACTTGTAAGATGTGATTGATTTTATTTGTTTTACATCCCGTCAACAATGTGCCTCTCATAGTGAGACGTCATCAGCTGTAGATGAAGTACCACAACTTTAGATATATGATTGCCGCTCAAGGCCGTAACAGTGTGGGTTCTTTAATATGCAACTCTTGTGGAATCACGGTAAATGTACCATCGATGTAAGGTTATATCCAAAAGACCCGTTATTCTCGCTGGTAAAACCAAGCATTTGGTAAAGTGACAGTCGCGACCTTTGTTTACGTCTTAGGTTTGACGAGGCTGGCACGAGAGGGGTTCGAACACACACTCCTTTGGTTACGAAACCAGTGATTCAGTTATGAACCATCGCGTGAAATATAGAAGGTGCATGTAGTATGCGAATAAAAAGCATGCACTGTATCATATTTATTATGATCACAAATATGAGCTATCAACATTTGAGTTTATTTTTTGTTTCGATTATGACACAATGTGTTTGAATTCAAGAATAAGCATGCTATATTTTTGTTTATGTTCTATAGATCAGAAAGAAGTTTTATACAACACAGCTCATACAAGAGGTAAACAAATATCAATTTTCCTTATTTCTAAATCCCTCTACACAAGTGTAACCACAAATTTCCTTCGCTTTGAAGAGGGTGGAATTCGAGGTCTTTAATTTACTCCGGAATAGATAAAATTAACATTGGTTAAAGTGTAAAGTTTAAAAGAAAGAAGTTTGATATAGTAATATAACATTTACATTTACAATAAATGAACTTGACTATTTTTCTTCATTCAACAGCAATGAAATCCGATATATGACATGAATATGAAGAATGATCAGATGAAAACTATATATCATAATTCATTGTATTAAGTGCAAGGTGAAGATAACGAACAGTGATCAATCTCATAACTCCTACAAGCAATACAAAATAAATATAAATATAACACACAAAAAATTCCATTCCATCTCATTGTATGTATTCTATGTATTCTATTCCTAAAAAATGTCCTTCTTTACATGCAGATGTTTAAAACCATGTACAAACAACTGCATAATTTTATCAATGATTTACCTCGGGTTCTTTCGAACGTAGTGGAAGTATTTCCGTTAAAGCAGTAGATATTAAAACCGCAATGAAATACATAATCCATACATTGTTTCTGTATAGGAAAGTCAGATAAAGAACTTTTATCTTAACGAAACCGTAAAAACAATGACTATTCACGAACACCTCTTATGAATTTTAATGAGTCCACAATATTTGAAATATATTTTACTGCATCTTTTTTCATAGGTGAAATTATCTATAGTATCATTAGCGTTTTATGATTTAAACAAAATGATCCCCACCCTCTATGTTAAGAGCATTGATTTGGGGTTAACGGTTTTCCCTGCGAAATATTCGTACATTAAAATTTAATCAAATGAGTAGATAGAATGTTTCACTATGCATTGAAAATTAATCAATATTTAAAAACTAACAACACTTTTTGTTTTTTATTTTAGGGACTGGTCCAATCTTATTATCCATAAGTCTATGCTTTGCTGCTATACCAGTCGTTATCTTTGGCGCAGAGTGGTCACATATTGCCTTCCAGGACAAAGTGGCAGTAGTGATTACCATGATAATATATTTCTCCATTGGAGCTTTGGCCGTTTTCCTCCTCTTCATATCCTTGTTAGTAAGCGCTTTGAATATCGCAACGCCACAAAATTGTGCTTTGGAGATATCTGATTTCTTGAAAGAGTTGAAGAAAAAGCAAGTCCCCAAAACAAATGCGGGGATGGTGATACAGTTTCTCTTATTTATTATTTTTGCTTGTGGATTCACTTTTAATACTTTTACGTATGCTGAACATCTCCACGATGGTCGTGTTGACCAAACTCTTCTAACATTATATTTAGTTGTAAAAATTACATTTATATGGACCCAAGTGATCGTGCTTATATTTCTACAATACTATGACAGACAGCTAACAAATGTAGGAAAGGTTCTACGGATGATCATAATTGTAACCAATGCTTGTAGTTGGATGAACGCTTATCTTTTCGAGTCATCGGAGATTTTTGAACATGGACAGAAATCCCCTAAAAACACCACGTCACTTTATAACGACACATACGAGAAATGTTTTGGAAATAGTCAAGAAATTCATGAAGTCATCTTTGCACCAGTTACTATTGAATATACGATGATGGCCATTGGATTTCTATTTCCAAGTGCATTGGAGGAGGTCAAATATAGAAGAAGTTGGAAAATGACTTTTTTCATAAGTGTCCTTTTAGTCATCTATGAAGCCGGTGTACTTGGATTTTCCTTACATGTCGTATTGACATGTACAGCGATTGACAACTTGAATGAAATACCCGTTGAATTTACATTTTATGTGATTTTTGTTGCCATTTTATTTGCGGCTATGATAGGACTTCTTATCGCATGCATAGTTCTGAAACGATTGTTCAAAATAAAGACGACCACTGACCAACACTTGCACATGCAATCTTTCATATTGTTGGTAACATCATTCGGGAACAATTTGTATCACCTTCTAAATTCCATTGCAGTACTGGAACTTGAATCTATTTCTTTCACCAATAAAACCATTGCCTTTGGACAAAACATTCTTGGCCTCATTCTCGCCTTTGTACAAACCTGGTTTCTTCTGGCAATCCGCAGATATGAAGTAACAAATGAAACAGGGAACCATAACAACGATAATAGACGTGCTTGCAATGCAAAGAATAGTCTTAAATATAGTTGCTTTGCGCTTGCAGTCATGAACTTTGGATTGTGGACTTACGGCAGCATTGCCGAAATTCGGGAACCCGTGTTTACATATTTACAGCACCAATATTATACAGGTTCTTCGTGGAATGTAATTCTAAAACTGATATTCCCATTGACCATTTTCTATCGATTCCATTCATCAATGGATTTCTTGCAATTATGGCTCTATTTTGCAAAGGACGTTTGAAAGATGTGATGGTTGTACGGACACCTTTAATAGAGACGTTTTCAATTTTATATGAGTAGATGGCGGTTGTTTCTGGACAAGTTAGATTTATTAGAAAAGCTTTACCATCACTGAAATATCAAATGAGTGTCTCAAGATCTTAACATTGATTTGATGATTTGCGTAATTTTTCGATTTATATATAATTAAGCACTGGATGTTCATTTTCAATATATTTCATTGTATGCGTACCAATATGTCACATCTAAAAAATCTTTACTTACATCGACTGTACATGTATGTGTGAATATGATTTAGAAGTGATTTTTTTTTGTTTCTTGAAATCGTCAGTTTAGTTTATGCAGTTGAACAACGTCGCGTCCTCAATCACTTTATATGTTGTGTGTGGTAAGGGCAACGGGAAAAGAAGATGGAATTTCATATAAAAAATTATGCAGACATCGTCATTCATGAAAAAGGTGAAGAAAACAAACAGTGGTCAATCTCATAATTCCTAAAAGAAATATAAAATTAAAAGTTTGCAAACACGAACCCCTAGACACACCAGAGGTGGGATCAGGTACCTTGGGGGGGGGGGGGGGGGGGGGGGGGGGGCAAGCATTACCAGTCGACCGGTAATACCCACCATGAACCCTATATCTAGATCAGATAAACGTAGTAATCCGTAATCAAACTCGGTATGTAAAGAACAGCTTAACAATTGGTATGAAACACGCCAGATTAATTTGGCTCCACTTTTTTGGCACGCTGTTTTTGGCTATAATTAGCTCCAAAACTTCATAGTTATTTCGGATTTCAAACATTTCGGTTGAACATCACTGAAGAGACATTATTTGTCGAAATGCGCATCTGGTGCATCAAAATTGGTACCGTATAAGTTTTACATTATGACCCCTGGGTCGAGGCCTCTGCTGGTGGACTGTTAGTCTCCGAGGGTCTCTACAGCCCAGTAGCTAAGTACTTCGTTACTAGCTTGAAAATACGGATGTATATTTAATTGCTGGGATAAAATTTAGAAATTCATTTCAAAATTAAGGATTATCTCCCTCATGCATAGCTCTTATCCTTGGACAAATTTGGCTCCACTTTTTTTGGCACGCTGTTTTTGGCTATATTTAGCTCCAAAACTTCATAGTTATTTCGGATTTCAAAGATTTCGGTTGAGCATCACTGAAGAGACATTATTTGTCGAAATGCGCATCTGGTGCATCAAAATTGGTACCGTATAAGTTTTACATTAACTACTTATAAAAAATGGGATAGTGGGTCACCCAATATATCTTTTTTGTCAGAACAAAATAATCAAAAATAATGGTCATTACCAGATAATGTGGGGAAAATGACCTCTGCTTCCCACTCATTTCACGTGCCTCATACATGTTTTCTTAAGCATGTCGACAATATATAAGAAAGACACGTTCACAAGAAGCATTACTTCTTTCATTGGGATATAATGTGCATGTATGTAGTATATATACATATTCAAAGCCAATATTTTTTCCAGATATATTGTCATAAATGGACAAAATGCAACATGTGGCGAATGTATAGTTGAATACATTCATTTACTTTATTCATAACTAAGAGGCAACTATCTGTCGGGATACATACTCCATATGCAAATGCGTCATTATCTGTTTATAGATCCGTCTATGTCTTAGTACCAGCATTTTCGTATATCAGGTATGCTACTTTATACACTAATCGGAAGCATTGTTTTCTAGAAGAGACATCAGACGATCACCCAGAGGATCGTCTGCACGTTTTGTCTTTCTCTCATTAAGTATTGTCCTCGCCAGGGTCTTGTGGTCCGGATTAGGGGACTTTATAGCAGAATGGATTAACAGCTGTACGAATGTGTCCCTCTGTAAAAGATTATTTACATGTAGATACACAATTAATGGTTGTACAAATCACTAGAAATGGTAATATGAAAGCAACACACTTCCATTTGAGAACATTACTGTCACTTTATAGTTAAAATTCTCCTCTTTTTCTAATTAGTCTGTTCAGAAATAACTTGATCTTTTTTGTTTCTTCGTACCTGTGCAATACTTCCTCCAATTGTGTGTAGGGTAGTTCGAATTGAGTTGAGGCAATTAGTTGCTGTTTCATAATGTCCCTCCTCAAACGCCGTTATTCCAGCACATAGCGGAATACCAACATCACGTGTCACTAGGGCGTTTGTTCCAGTGGTATCTCTAAATTGTAAATATGTATATTCACATATTCGCATGAACTAAAATGTACTGAATTGTCTCCAAAAAAAGAGCTTCAGTCTCGTCATTCAATTTAATGTTTTCATTTTCAAACACGTCTTCTGTTTCTTTAAATTCTACCCGGCACGGAAATTCTCTAGTCCATTTGACATTTCAACCGTTTTTGTTTATCTCTATTTCATAAGCCCTGATTTGTTTCTTCCCAACCTTTTACTTTTTTTTCTTTTGGGACATCTTTTCTTGAGGACGAGGGGTCATGTTTAAATATAGAGACATTCTCGCACATATGTCGTCACCGAAAAATGGCTGTTTATGACGTAATTTATTAATTTGATATACACTCTCTTATATTTGATTCAAATAATCTGGGTTTTTTTTAAGTGAAAATAAATTAATCTAAAAACATAACTTTACACACATTAACATCGAGTGGATGTCGTAAAACATAACTTCCGACCGCGCTTATTTATTAAAACTAAAAATAGAAATTGCGGTTCAAAATTGCTCGCGCACTCTAGTTATTCTCTTTTAGTTCAGAATAAAATATCTTATGGCTTAAAGTACAGTTTCTTGTTTATTTTTTCAACACGACCAGTCGGACTAGTAAATCGACATTTTACCTGACCGGACCTATCATTTAGTAGACTCGGTCGGTTAAACCCTGGCATATCAATTTGCGAGATTCCCCTAATTAGCCTAGATCTCTATACAGTGACACAGTGTATCGGTTGCATGACGTCACGGACACCATGATTTCTCAATGTCAATCAATGTCAATCCTAATGCTCAGAAATGTTTGACGATATTCGATACCCTGATCGACGGCGTGGCTTTAGCTTCACAATAGTCAACTTTCACAATAGTCAACTTTCACAATAGTCAACTTTCCATATTCTGTGTAGTACATGTATATTTCATCATCACCTGCATAATTATGGTGTTTAGGTTTTCCACCTGATTCGGTAGGCAGGCTATTTAAAGATAAGTTGATGTCACAGAGGTTTCTACAGTATCGTGTAAAGTCAGAATTTCGTTAAGTCTTGGTTGTTCAAGAAAAGTAAAATGGTATTGTACTAGCATATCACGATTCAACAATAATAACGTGGTTTTCTTTTCAAATATAGCTGCAAGCGCAAATTGATCTCATTTGTCAAGTTTTTACATGACCAAGATTGTTTACTATCCTTTCACATGTGTATCAGTAAACCATTCTTTAGAATATAACATACATTACTTATCACCTAATGATGAATCCGTACGAGTTCTGATATAATAAAAGTAAATCACGAATATAAAACGTAAGGATAACTGCTGATAGTCCAGTCACACCCCTTTACTTACTGATGCATACATGCATAGCATCGCATATCACATGTTTTAGATTTCAACGTCCATGAAGAAAAGTTGAGAATTCATTCATGATGTTAAATTGAAATTAAGAAAAGCAAATGTTTTCCCGTGAAATTTTATACTCTCTATGTATTTCGAAAATTCCCTTTACTACTACATGCATTTTGTATCGTTATTCTGAGCCAGCACTTTTTAAACCCTTCATAGCGAAGTTACATTATTTCCATAAATTTGTTTCGAAATACCCACTGAAGAAAGGAGAGCATTTATGTGGGGGTTTTTTCGTTAAGGGTTTAGTTAATTCTTTTTCTTTTCATCATGCGACGTTGGGGAATCTCCGGAACATCAGCAGTAATACTTCTTATTGATATTTATTAAATACTTTTTCAGAATTGTAAATTAGTATTTATAAGTACCATGAAACATCTAACTTCCGCACTCATCCTAGTTACTTGTACACCCAGGTGCAAAATGGTGTAAGATAGTTTATCAACACAGCAGTATTCTTACTTGCAAGACAGTTTATCAACACAGCAGTATTCTTACTTGACGAAACTTTTCAACTTCTCCAGCATTTCACTTGCTCGCTCTTTTTCCCCATTTCGATATAAAGTAAAGAGGATGTGTGCGTCAATATATATCCATCTGTGTTGTTCATAAAACTTGTCTACAAGTCCAAGGACACTTTTCCATCGCTGTGGAACTCGTACATCTATCAAACATAAAGTACCTTAAATCACATGCACCTAGTGTATCTGTTTAATGTGTACGACTACATACAATTACGTGCGTATGAAGCGGTAAAAAGAGAATGGAGAAATATAATTAAATTATTGATCTATGTTATAATTAATACCCCAACAGAGTTAGTGACATGTTTCAATAAATTGAATAGTCTGCAAAGAAACGCAAACTAAGGTACCAACCAACAAGCAAAATAAAATGAGTCGGTCATTTGAAACATCACACTAATAAACAAGAGGATATTGTCAATAAATTGTCAACGAAACTTTTAATTGGAAGTAATACGCAAATGTCGATCATTTTAAAGATTACTTTCATTTCCAAGAGAGTTGTAAATTACCGTAAATTGGTTATGATAAATGTGTACCTTCAAATGACAATCGATACAATAATGACGAAGCATCATTGAAATTTCCACCAGTGGCAGCTCGGGTTATTATCTGTAAAATCAAAGAGTTGAACACAGATTTACGAGGACTCTCATAACGGATACAATATGTAGATTCAGCTATGTAATTAATGGGTTTCAATGTTAATTAATTCATGGTATATTGTTTAATGTTCCTTTCGAGAATCTTTCACACATATGGAGACGTCACCATTGCCTTTGAAGGGTTGCAAAATTTAGGCTTATGCTCAGCGCTTACGGCATTTGAGCAGAGAGGGATATTTATCGTACTACACCTGCTCTAATAAGGGACCTCAGTGTTTGCGGTCATATCCGAAGGACCGCTCCTTTTAGTCGCCTATTACGAGACTCAAGGAGTACTGAGGACCTATTCTAACCCGGCTCCCTATGGGATTGTTTTAAACTTTGAAGAGGACATTTTTCCACTTTATCTACTTATTAAAGGACATTAATTTGAACGAATGAAAGTCATGAAATGTTCGGATAAGAAAACAAACTGAGACTGTATAAAATGAATTCAATGTAATACTAAGTATTTATATGATGAAGAACTGTCACACCAGGTCTGATTTTTGCAATTCAACCAAGTGTCTGAGGTCTAGGGAGTACTGTCTGGTGTGGATAAATGATTTGCACTGAACTGTACTGATAATCAGTAATGTTGAAATGATATGTATGCATATTTTTTATATCGTACAAGAAGAACAATTTTGTTTTGGTTTTTGTGTTTACTCCTACCCTCATCGTCGCTCCATTTAATTAACAGAACTTAAACATTATCATGATATATAGTTTACCTTTTCATCAAATATTTTGACTGCATCATCAAATTGTCCCTGAAATATCAAAAATATAAATATGCATACAAAAAATGCTAAACAAATCAAATCAAACATTATGTGGTTTTCTCTTGACTTGTAATCTTTGAAACAGAATGTACCTTTTCCAAAAGAAACAGAGCTTCGTGCCATGCTATGTGACAGGCCAGATTTGAAGACTAAAAAAGAAATACGTTTGACATTTCATTTTACTGGTGTATTTTATAATGACTCGTCAATTTTCATTTAGAATATATATAATTTGAGATTACTAGGTTCAATATTGTATCAAGCAGTGGTCTGCATTTATCTATTTCATTACACATACCTGCGGACATAGAGTATAGAAATGTAAAGCAGGAGCATAAAAAACGTTCAAGACCACGAAATGCAGACTCTGACAAATCACCGCAGTTCCCAGAACCTGTTAAAGGAATGAAATCCACACATGCCATTAGTTGCTCCTTACCTCCCAATATTTAGCTTTACTTTGAAGAAATGCCAAACCAGCATCCAGCATGCCCCTTTCTAGATGGATATGTGCCATCGTATGGATTGCAAATGTCTCCCCAGATGAAACTGCCAGGCTCTGTTCAACGAATTGCATCTCAGTGAATGATGCATTACCGGTATATTGCCCAACATATATTGCATACATTGTACTTTAAATATCTTTAAGTCGCATTATACACATAGTGCAATAACAGAACCGTGATCTATGGACCTGATACCGAAAAATAAAAATATATCCGATGATTTGATTATGAACCCTATGGAGCAACACAAATAAAAATACATTAAAAAGTAAACGCAAAGATTTCTACATGAAAGTAATTAAAATGTATCTCTTGTTTAGAGTAACACAAACCTTGTATGATTCTTGTTCGGCTTCCACGAGCTGTGAGTTTTCTTCGTGAGCAAAGGCTTTCCAGGCGAGGATGGTGCTATTGTACATAATGTCAATTATATATATATATATATATGCATTAATTCAAAATACAATTGGCCAATATATACAGATGTTTTTTTGAGACATTATCGCTGCAATCAAACAGTTACAAGTTTCAATTAATTGATGAAATGGCTCATGATGCAATGGAATCTTCAGATCCGAAGTAAAATGTTCGCGGATTACCAAGCTGTTAAACTTTAGCTGGTATCTGACTTTATAAATGTATAGGTAGTGTTAATGTATTGATATGTTAGTATTAATATATTTCATAAAAAACAAACCCCAATTCCGAAAGAGAACAGTCTGATTAAAATCAAACCTCTCTCTTCGCTTGATATACCGTGTTCTAATCATGACCTATCTGCACATAAAATTGACTCAAGAATTCTTGATTTGTGTGATGGTGTCAACAGAACATAAGCAACACAAATCAATCATTACATAAAATCGATACATAATTATGTCTACTAACAATACAGATTTTAAAAAAAGTTTAATAGTAGTAATGAAAATAAATAATGACCTTTTTGCGCTTGATATACGAAAACACTCATGATATCAAATTTGAGAGTTTAAAAGGGCATATTGCCAATTTGTATAATTTCTCATGATTTTAAAATGGTAGTTAAAATTGGGGGTGGAGATCAAAACTTAAATTATTGGTGAAAATACTGAATTTTAATACAAATTTTCGAGTAAATTGATTTAGACTTTTTAAAGAATCGGTGTTCTGTTTTAAAACTATTTCAACCAAAATTGATAATTTACAATATTTGAAGTAGTTCCAAGCTTCAACAACTTGTATTATGAATTATAAAACTGAAATACACGTTTATGGTATGAAAATAGAAGGTGTACTGGATGAAACAGAAACTGTAATATCATGCAGATTTAGAACTTTGTGATTAATCAATCCTTCCACCACAACATGAAGTCCCTGCCAAGCCCTTTTAAAATTTTAATTGATGCAAATAAATTAAAATGAGTAAGGTTCAGGAATAGATGTATATGTTTGCACCAATGGGATCAGTATTGAACCAGTTAAAATTTAGTTGTAGCATTCTACGCAGTTGTGCTTAAAATCTCAGGAACTAACTTCCTTAAAGTATTCAGTATTAAAATTCCATATAATAAAAACAATAATTGCTTGACCTTCAGAACAAAAGACTCGCCTGTATCCTGGTGTTTCTGAACTGTATGCCTCCACCACAAATTTCATCATGTCGAGCATTTCCTTAGACATCCCGAGTTCATAATATGTAAAGAAAGCAAACAGACACGCCATCAGGTCTGTTGGAGAATCGGTAAGGATATCTCTGTAAGTCTCCACAACTTGCAAAGTTTGTCTAGGAAAAAAAAGGAAATGTTTACCACATAGATTAAGCTTTTAATTCAATAAGTAACGAATGGTTATATGTTTATAATCCTAAAAACCCCTTATCTTCCTTCGTCCATACATATTCTAATCTTATACTATCAAAGGAATAAATTTTGTGATTCTCCGACTAAACGGTAGTACTTAGTTACTTCCCTGAGTTATCGAAATTTGTATCATTAACTTCTTAGATATACAATATCCTCGTAGTCTTTGGTGTTCAGGTCCTCGAACAGTCTGTTTGAATTTCCATGGGCACGAATTGTGTTCCTTTCTAGCTGACCTGTTTTTATATCGAAGACGTTTTATCCATAAAAAAATTCATTCCTACATCAATTCGATATATTCCTGTGAACTCGCGATAAAAGACATCACTCGGGATTATTTCAACTTTTCAATCATCATCTTCTCATATTTATGTGGCAATATTCCAATATCACCTGCATATGGTGTTTATTTCTCTCAACGAATTCAATATGTAAGAGCTTATTCTGCTTATTATTAGTTTTTGAATTAAGGTAGACTACTAACAAACAAGTTTATGGTGCAGGGGTTTCAACAGTCTCGTTTAAAATCAGCATTTTGCCGATTATGTGGTCGTTATAACGATCTAGTTTGCCAATACAGCCTTTCATTGGTTCAAGTGCTGTCTGTTTTATACCGATTGTTAGGTCGTTCGTGGCACAATGATTTTGACAACGGATAACTCCATTTACCTGATAAAGATATAGGACTCTGGACGGGTGATACCGGTCAAAATCAAATGGGCGTTCATCTGCTTAATGTACATGCATTCATTGATACATACATGCATCGAAAGAAAATTAGGGAGAAGGAGAAATGTAGGTTTGGCGAAAGGGGTTGAAGACTAAACCCAACCCCATCCACCCCCACCCCTGCCCCGGTTCTAAATCTTGCATAATGCACACAACAGAATAAAAATCTAATGTAGTGAAGCATTTCAAAACAGTATCGAATGGGTAGTACAGTGCAATCTTCAGTAGTTGTCGTCCGTATATCCTTTAGAATAACTAATTCAATTCCCCGCGCTTGCAAGGGTCCTCTTCTAGTTCTAATCAAGAGAATATGGACAAAAAAATTACAACCCACCCTTCTGTCACAAGTTTCAGGGCAGTCACGTGTTTCCGTTCTCTGTCTGTCACTTTCTGTTTCAGGGCTAGATTGGAGATCCCGTCCAGTGCCTTGGTTACAGCGTCCCTATCACTCTGAGAACCAGAATATTTCAGAGTATTCACCAAAACTTGACCCAAAACTTTAAAAGAAAAAACAACAACATGCTTTACCACAAACGTATTACATTGGATTTGTGTAATTTTGGATTCCTTTCACGAATGAAAGTCCCCTAATTTGAAACCACTAGAATAAATTTTTCAGGGCGGTGTTGATTACAGCTGTTAAACTACAGCTGCATGTAACTTAAGGGGTAAAAGGTCCATCAAAATACATAATATCATCGTACATATATATATATATATATATATATATATATAAAACTTAAGTCTGAAATATGGTCTGCAATTTTGAAACATTTTGCAACACGCTGTTTTGAAAAATTTCATACCCCACGAAAAGTCGGTTGCTATTTTCCTATGGTGTATAACAGGAGGAAAGGGGTATACCTCATCAATTAGAGTAATACTTACATATAGGTTGTTGTATTAAGGTTTTCAAACAAATGTAAACCTCACATATTATACAAATCTAAATGTACTCCTGTTCTGCTTTCTATAGACATGTAGCCAATGGTCAAATGATTAAATGAACCTTACAACAAAAAGAGAAAAAGCATCCGTGTAATGTTTTTAGAATGTACATTTCTCATTTTCTATCTATATTATAAGGGGATTGATTGTTTCAAATACACCAATCATGTCAAGAAATTCACCAATGTATAAAAAGCACATCCATTAAAAGTGAAGATAACGAACAGTGATCAATCTCATATCCCCTACAAGCAATACAAAATAGAGAATAGAGAGTCGTGCAAACACTGATCCCTGGATACACAAGATGTGGTATCTAGAAGGAGTAGGCATGTTTCTCTTTGTTAAAGAGCATCTGACAACCTACAGACCTGTTTATTAGAAACCTCCCAAATTAATCCTCCTTACCGAAATCAGGATCTGCTTCCATCATTTGTTTCAATGTATTTCCTATACCACCTAACTCACTGTTTTCGTACAAACTTGTCATCTACATAAGAGAGAAAATAAAATAGAGAAAGTACAAATAAATGCGATTATAATATTACAATATATTTACGATCATAATGATCAAAAGGTCACAGATGTCACGAAATGTATGGATGCTGTTTAATATATTTCCATCGCAATTTGATAAATAACAGCAACGTTTTATATCTTTTTGTTAATTTCATCATAACGGGAAATACAGTCATTTATTGCCCCTCTTCACATCAACAGACAATTTCGGAGACGCGGAATAATGCAAATTTGAAAGTAATATTAATATACAATATTATTTCTTTTTTCCCTGGTCCATTCAAAACATGTTGCACATGTAGCTCTCGAGTCGTCACCGGGTTTTTAAGTGCATGCACATGGAAGAGTAAAATGACAAATTCTACAACTTAAAGGGACTGGTTCACAATTTTTGATAAAAATAGTTTTCCTTTTTTTTATGGTAAACATCAAAAACTAATTTAATGCTGACAGCCACAATTTTGACCTTCTGAATGCAAGAGTAATAGCAATATTTTAGCCTTAAATCTGTGTTATGTAAACAAAGACCCAAAACTTTTTATGTATACAAACAAGTGAAATATAAAACATTTTAATTTTGATTAATCTCAAATTTGAACTTCTAAATGATACATTTTACCCAAAGAATGCTTAAAATGTGAAAGATATTAATACACTAAGATCGATATCCATTTCTTTTAAACATTTCGTAAACAACAACATACCGCAATTTTTGTTTACAAAACAAATAATAAACTCTCTAAAATGAGCTTCTGTGATAATGTATAACATTATTCCTTATGTAGACTCTTTTAAACACATTAGACAGTAGATTTTGATCATTAAAAGTGAAAAAGAAAATGTTAGGGAAAATTGTGAATCAGTCCCTTTAAATGCAATTTGATACCTGTATAATGGCTGCATCAAAGAATTTGCAGGCTTCGTCGCTAGAAGACGTCATCGGTAAATTGGAATCTATCCAACCCTGTAAGTACAGGAAATGACATCAGAGATAATTCAGGGCATTATGGTAGTTTATTATATCTTACCTTTCCAAATAATACATACCCATAATTCATTAAAGAGGTTGATAACAATATCAATTACAAATGAGTTGTTTAATACCATATTTAACTCGAAGCAGATAGGGAATTCCATAATTAGTACAATAGTAGATGTACTCTTAGGCTAAAAAGTCACACGTAATATCCGTTTCATTAAAAGGGGATTTTGATTAAACTTGGATATCAACTCACATGTAAAGCTTAATATTTATATTCAAAAACACCCTGCGTTAATTCAATGCTACATTTAAATTTCACAACAGTTGGTATTGCCCTGACAACGCCCCATATTTTCGATTCAGTAAACAAACATTTTGAAAGCGCAGGCTATGAAATATTTTTGTGATAAATAAGTCATATAAACACACGTTCGTACCTTACAATCTCTCCAACGAGTCGTCATATTTTCTCGCGTTTTCAGAAAATCTTTTATTTTTGTTGATATGAGCACGAATGGCCACACGTCCCAATTATTGAACAACGGAATTCCGCTCCAAGCGCTTACACAATCACAGTTTTCTGCTGAAATCAGCCAAGCGATAAAAAATCTGTTTACTATCACGTGCACGACTACGCAATCATGCACAAATAGATAACCGAATTAAAACAGGACAACTGCAGAGTATACTGTTCGCAACCTTCCAATTTTGGCATGGTTAAATAAATAAGGTAAGGTGTTATTGCTAAAATTTGATTGAAGTGACTCTCCTGAATAATCAGTTTGAATTTAAAGAAAATCGTTGTTTACAAACATCTGCGTAACCCAAAAGTATTCAAGCTAGGGAACTGTGTGAATATTTAAACGCGTGTTGTAGAAGTAGAGTACAAACAAAAATTACAGTTTATAATCCTAGGTTACATATGTACCTGTGGCTCAGTACTTCAGTACACTAATTATATGCAGCACCTTAGTGATATTTACTTTTAAATAATTTTAATAGTCTGATTATGCATTTCTTGTTCTCATTTTGTGTCTTATGTGATTGTATGCCGAGATGTTTAGTGAAATCAAATAAATAAATAAATAAAACATGATCCACATGACTTTTTAAAAAATTAGTTAAGATATTGTATGGCTTCTATTTGGAGTAAGTACACTGATTAACAAACACTTTCTTGGATAAACAATTCTAATATAGGGCCGCCCTGGGTAACCGCGTTTTTAGGGATTGGAAAACAAATGATGTGAAGTAATCGGCTATATATAATTATTTACACACATTATATACGTTTCCCTCTCACGCGGAACCACAGGCGAATGGCAGCCTGAATTCCGGTAAAAGTATACTGACTAGCTGTCAGTGTTTCAGAGTAACATGGAATCCTTAAATGTAACATTTACTCCAAAAGATGAGCTATTTACAATATAATCCCTCATCAGTACGAGTGTACGATTGGGAAATTCCGCCACGGTTACAAGATTCGCAGTCTTGGACTATTTAGAGAATATTGGAATTTGTCTATCCCATATGAATAATTAGATGATTGTATGATTGATCGTATTTTGCTCAACGTCCCTCTCGAGAATTTTTCACTAATATGGAGACGTCACCAAAACCGGTGAAGAGCTTCAATGGGCCTATGATCGGCGCTTACGGCCATTGAGCAGTGAAGGTCCTTTAGCGTGCCACCCCTACTGTGACACGGGGCATCCGTTTTTAAGGTCGTCTCCGATGACCCGTGACATTCACACCTTATGCCGAGCGTTTGGCGATGGAGCTGACACTACCTGTTTTAACGACTTAGGTATGTCGCGGCCGGGATTCAAACCCTGACCTTCCGCATGCGGGGCAAACGTTCTGGCATCTAGGCCGATACATGTAATCAATATTTTTCTAACATTTTATCCACAGTTTGGAGCTTTGAGAAAAAATCCCCGTTTGATCTTAAATGCAAAAACTAATTAGACAGTCAGAAAGCAGTGACCGATTTAGAAGCCCCCCCCCCCCTCCCCCCCCCCTTTTTTTTTCGTGAACAAATCAATAATTCCCTGTTATCTATTACTTATATAATTTATAAAGTATAGCTAGAATAACTATTAAAAGTAATCTTAAACCGCCTCAAAACGCCGCCACCCCACCTCCACCAAGACTTTGCCATGGACTGAATGGGGACCTTAAAGGCCGGCAATTGGGTATAAAAGCAGCCAATCGGTGAAAATGGTGGAATATATGAATTTTCTGGTCACATTCAGATTGCAGCACTTATTTTGCAAAAATAAAGATTAAGCTGTTGTACTGAAATTTTAAAATAGGTATGCTTGTTCCCCTCATAACTGTGCATATATTGGCCATATCTATTTTAGATATAAATTCTCATGAAGTTTTAATTTTGGCCTCAAAAATCTGAAGCAGGGCTAAATTTGTATTTCAAACTAGAGATTGGCAGTTTGTGGGTGTGATTATCTTTTGTTATTGTTTACACCGGATGTTGACTCACATATTGCAGGAGCAGGCTTGTCTAGTTCTAGATAAGAGGGATTGCACCAAAGGCAACATGTAATCAAATCACTGTATAACGTGGAAAAAAAGTACTTACTCATATATCATTGGTAAATCCAAATTTTATTTTTTAATTATATATAATCACATTCCATTAAAAAAATTGGTTAACTTTATGAAAATAACTCATTAGGACTGTTCAGTCTGATCACTGTTTCAGAGTTTTGCAGGATTGCTGGTACCTTTTCTCGAATAATGTCAAGCATGATGTTTGTCTGATTAAGCAACGATCTCCTAGGCCAGTTGTGTAACTCCCATTAATTGTCTCTCACCAATGATGACAAATGTCCAATTGATCAACCATCACTCTAAAATTACTCTCAATCTGGACTCTTACATGTGAACATTACAATGCCAAAAGAGACAATCACAGATAGTAGGTCTCCAAATATCATAATGGACAAAATGTTTCTTAATAACCCTTCAATGCACATGTCCTCCATTGCACAGCTACAATTTCCCCCCAAATTCTTCTCATAATTGAAAGGTACCAAGAGGAAAATTATAAGTATTAGTATATCATATATACCAATATTTGTGTATATTATAAAAGAAAACTACATGTTTTAAAAGATATGGATAAAACAATGATGAATTCATTTTGTAGTTCCTAGGGTGAAGTTTTGTTAAAGTAAAAACATAGCCTTTCAGTGCCTCACAGATCGAGCAGAGTGGTAGGAAAATGCGGGAAAACTTTAGTTTATTTTGATAAATCATACCAGTCTCCCTGTTCAAAATATCGTCTGCTACAGAGCACGTGTAGAGTCAAGCATCAGATTGCTGCTTATTCTGATAACAATGCTAAGCCCTGCCCTCTTGCCATATATGCTTAATTGCTGTAGGGGTGTAAAATTTTCTAGGTTACTCCCGGCCTTTAAGTCGGTCCCCAGAACCCTGACCTATTATGCCCCCTTGTAAAAAATTCTGAATCCGTCAATAAAAAGAGCATACCCGACAATGGTTCAAATTTTAAAATGAAGAAACCGATACGAAAACACACTTCACTATATGCAACATAACTCGTAGAAAATGTCGCCATTACATGTGAGGAAAACTTATTTAATAACCCGAATTTGCTCGACTCACAAACGCGAGCATAGCAACGTTAGACGATTCCTACATGTAACTGTTCTTTAGTCTCAAAGAGATACAAGTTATAACAACAGATGCGCACAGTGATATAGGCATCGTAGTATCAAATATACCCCATGATGAACTGCAGCCCTACACTCAAGGGAGGTTTTTACCTTTCATAAAATTCTAATGAGGATAATAATCATACATTTGGACAATTGCAGTTTTCTAAGACTTTAACAAGATAAATTGGGAATTTATGCAATGCTATACATTAAAGAAATTACATATCCCTCGTATCTCTCTAATCGTGACTAAATGTTTTTAAAACATGATAATAGACGCATTTCTGCATGATTTTAATGATATATAGAGTTTTGAAATTTTCACTGTAATATCAATATTTTCTGATTTACCAAGCAAGTTTATTCCATGAAATATCCCCGATAGAAATTATAAAAATGTCGGATTTTTATATATAGATCTTTTGCAGTATTGAAGTCGTTATGGAAAATCTCGTCTGTCCTGTAAAATGAATTAGGTAGCTGTTCGAATCCTATACAGGAAAAATAAATGACTGGTAAAGCATTATATGTAGAAATGAAAATAACGAAATACTTAAATGACCACCTCACATTTTTTTAAATGGCTGAGGGATATGTGCAATAGAATTATTTGCTTAATGCGCAGTCGACACGTCGATTACGGTAAATTGAATCGCATTGCATTGTCACAACAAGATCTTAAAATAAACAACAATAAACCACACAAAAAACAAGAATTCTTTACTCTTAAAATCCAGCTGTAATGTCATTCTATTGTAATAGCGGTCCACTGTATTTCAGGAATGGAGAGTTTTGACAGACAAGTACTTAGTGATGTTCTGTTGAGTTAAATTAGATTTTTTTAATGGACACGCCCCCCTTAACCCTCCTGACCTCTGTGACTGTTTTAACAACATGTACAGAATAATATATTTTCATATCAAAACCTTAATGCACAGATGAGAGTCGAAACCAATACCTTTCACATGAAAGGCAGAAACTCTATCCGCTAAGGCGCAGAGGACGATGACAACTTTGGAAAAATCAAACAATACGTGTTTTATATGATAAAACTCTATACTAGTAAATATATAATTCTGATATTTGATAGTATTTTCATAATTCATTGAAAGAATTTCCTAATCATATGAGTTACAATTATAGTTAGATTTCAACTGGGGATGGGTTTTAAGACGGTCAATGTCCTCGTTCCTCTCCATTCCTTTTAGAGTCCCGGCTCCATTTCTTTAAAGGAATGGGGAGGTACTCGGACATTAACCTATACAGAACATACAATGTAATAAACAAACAAAGAAATACGCAACGCGCCAGGTATTTAATGGATATTGATACTGTAATACATTTCAGAATTTAAAAAAATTATATATCTGTTTTTTAAAATATCGTATTGAACATGAACTTTTTGCATGTTTCATTAAAAGTTTTGTATTTCCGTAAACAAACGATAAGGAGAATGGGGCACGGGTACAGACATAATTTTTAGTATTCAATAATGGTTTTTACATGTAGTAGTATGTGAACGTGGTTGGAATTTTGGATTGGGATTTCAAATCGCACATGCATAGTAAAAACGAAGTTGTTTTAAGTAACTACTTAAGCTGTTTATTGAAATCATTGAATTACATTTACATTTGTTTTCAATAACTTTAACGAAGAACAAACCGGCTAGAGTTCTTGTTAAGATTGGACACCTACATCATTCAGGTTGTCAAACTGTAATTTATTCTTATTTCAACAATGGTACATGGCTATAAAATCTGTAGCAGCCTAGTGTTATTCTAGTTTTTAGTGTTATTATTATTTGTACCAACATACCTTGGAACAGATTTTTGTTCTCAGTCATGTTAAATACAACAATGATTTGGAATGTAGATCTATTATTAGCATCATACAATTGTACATTCCGATCGATGGACAACATTCCAACTGTATATCCTCACTCCTCACACTCAGAAACTATTTTCTGGTCATGTAGAAAAGAACATTAACGACGGGTATAACTGTGGCTTTGTTAAAAAAAAAAAAATATATATATATACATAGATCCGCCACAGGTTTCTCTCTTTTACTCGCTTTATTCCTATCGGGTTCGACATTCGACTGTGTTTACATTCTCAAAACCGAAACAAGTAGGTGAAATATAAACATTAATAGCCTTTAATTCATATTGATTATTCGACCAGTGCTTTATCGATAATTGTTCTACATTTTCTTTTGAAAAGTAATTGGAAAAAATGGGGTAAAATGGACACCTCTGTTAACTGCGCATGTACATGATCTCCTTTATTTATGATTTTCACTCGTTAATTGTTCTCCGTGTTTACATATGAAAAAGTTAGTAACCATACATTTCTTTAACATGTTGTATCAGGATTTCTGTTGTTAGGTGTTCTTGTTTCAAACAATAGATATATTATTAGGCATGCCGCATATCTATTACATTATATGATTGTCATTGCAGAACATTCATCAACTGACTTTCACACATTATGGCAACATCCAAATTTGTATCTATATCATACATGCACCAGTTGTCTACAAAGGATTACTTAGCAGATAGTGATATTGAGCAATCTTCTCCAGAATTCCATTCAGTACTGCATCACGCTGTATTAAAAGGCGATGTTGATGCGTGTATTACGGAGGCAAAGAACTGTGAAAATATTAATGCTGGGGACTTAAGAGGTGATTCAGCCCTTCATTTAGCTGTGCGTTGGGTAGATCAAATAGGTGAAAAGTTGATCAGCACTTTGGTTTCCTCAGGTGCTGACATAAACAGAAAGAACAAATGGGGTCAAACCCCTCTTCATCACGCTGTTTACTCTGGGTCCTCTCGCAATGTTCGATGTCTTCTAAGTCGGACAGGTATTGATGTAAATTTAGCAGATGTGAATGGGTATACTCCCCTTCACTGTTGTTTTAGATTTAAGTTAGACATGGAAAATATTGAAGACAGCGAGCGGTATTCTCTGGAAGAAGGTGACGAATGTCTTGATATTGTCAAAATGTTGATACATGGAGGTGCAAATATTAACAAAGTAACAAAATATGGAAGCAGTATTCTCCATTTCATTGCAAGACGGGATGATAATACACCACTTTTAAGATTCATCTTGGAAATGCACTTGGGGTTCAATTTGTTTTTGAAAAACACAATAGGTGAAAATTTTCTACATGTGTATGTTGTGAGTGAAGTATTCGAAAACGTCATCGAAATCGTTGAATTTATTGCAGCGAATTACTGCAGGGACACTGTGAAGAGATTGCTTAACGACGAAGATATATTTGGAAGAGCGCCTTGGTCGTACATGATAGATACAGCAAATATTGATAGGGATACTGTGCTAAGATTTTCAGAATTTGGAATTGATTTGATGTCAGCAGACAGGATGAGAAACACACCATTACACAGATTAGCAGGGGTGTCATGTGTTTCTGTTTTAACTGATGTGTTGGAAATACTAACGTATGGGAATACTAAAGTTAATTCGAGGAATGTTTACGGGGAGTCAGCTGCCTTTGTCTTCTTCCTCGAAGACGTTTATCAAACGTTTGTAGATACCAATATAAACTTCAGTGCCAGAGACAGGTGGGGGAGGACTCCCCTGATGTCTTTAATCAAACACAGACCCAAACCGGAACTGCTCAGTAGACTTATCATTGAAGGGAAGGCCGATGTTAATGCTGCAGATGAACATGGATCCACACCACTTCATTTGGCTTGTTATCACAATTTCGAAGAACAAGTGAAGCTACTTTTACATCACGGAGCCAATGTTTCAGCTGTAGACAGTTTGAATGACACACCTATTGATACTGTAAAACGACACACTAGTTATCGATGTCACAAACTCTTGTTACACAAGGTGAATCAGGAACTTCTTTATTCACGCAACAAACCTTTCGAGGACATTCTTCTCGACATGCCAAAATACATATGTAGTTCAGTTATCAAATCGAAAGAAAGTATAGCAAATGCAATGGGTCTTCCAGAAGACCGCTCTGAACTATTTGAATTTTTAATGAACACTTATCATAAAAGAACACCAGAAAGTGCTATGGAAGTTTCTCAAGTTTCTCAAGAAGTTGTACAACTTGTAAACTCTTTATGTAAATCCGTGGCATCATATGATAGACGATTTAACATGTCTGTTTTTCGAACTGGATCTTCCGAGGAAGGAACGAAGGTCGGTCCTCCGGATGAATTTGATTTTGCCCTATGTATTAATGATTTGAGGGATATCACGCATGTAGTTATGACAGAAGAATGCGTCGAAAGGGGGTTTGCATGCCTCAAATTTTCACAAAACCCTATTCCCGAGGATTATTTACCATTTGCAGATTCTGAAGAATATTTTCTTGCGTTTCCTTTTCTCAAATTGTATTATACATATTTGAAGAGAGCTTTGAACGAAACAGCCACATGGACTGCTGGAAATATTTATTTCAATTACGAAGATAAAATGGATGTCATAAATGGAAAGCCAGTTTTCAATTTTGCAGTTTATTGGATAGGAGCAGTATACAAGCAACTCAAAATTAGCATTGATTTGGTTCCTGTCGTGTACACACCTGGATGGTGGCCCAAAAATGTTAAATTTCCCACAGTCCCAGAAATGCACGAAGAGGTTCAGAATGCGGGTTGCTTTCTTGTTCTACAGACAAAGGTGAATGATTTCAATACAAATAATCTCATTGTATGGGATGACATTTACGAGACATGCAACAATAGAAACAACGAGAACAAGAGAAGAATGCTTCGCGTGTCAGCCGCTCCTGCTGAGATAGCACTAATGAAAAATATACCAAACACATTCAAATCCGCCTATATTCTGGCTAAAATTGTGAAAAGTCAAGAAGTGTGTCCAAAAATTGAAATCAACGAAATTTCTTCGACAGCTCTTATGCATCGTAGAGCATTTGATATGAGAAAACCCCTCCCAATCAACCCATCTCATGTGATTAAAAGCTACATGCTTAAAAACTGCACGTTTTACCTCTGGCTAGAAATGTATCCAGCTTCCGAAGAAAAAGAACTGACTAGCATAGACCTTACTGGTCGTCTCTACCAATACCTTTTGGAATTCACGAACGACCGCTATCTAAATCCCTTCTTTCTTCCTTACTCTGACGTTTTCGAATTTGAAAAAGATGAAACGACGTCATCATACCAGAAACTTTTGCTCCACATGAAAAGGGAATTCAGTATAAAGACAATTCTAGGTATCCTAAAGCAAGATTTCGAAGAGAAATACTTATTTTCACCAATGTAATTTGACAAATAATTAAATGCCAGAGAAATAATTGACCCATA
Source organism: Ostrea edulis (assembly GCF_947568905.1). Lineage (NCBI taxonomy): Eukaryota > Metazoa > Mollusca > Bivalvia > Ostreida > Ostreidae > Ostrea > Ostrea edulis. The sequence continues at coordinate 44,133,734 of NC_079170.1, forward strand.
TGTATTCTATGGCCAATCAATACATATATATATAATGTAATATAATTATTATATGTTTATTTTTAGTTATTTTAAATGTAAATGCTCTATCAAGGTGTTTCTTTTACCTGTGTTGCTTTGAATGTTTGATTAGTTCAGTCTGAAACTGTAGGTGAATTATTTGTAACAGATATACCCTGCGAATCTTTGATACATGTTAATCATCGTCAATATCAAAAGGTGAAGATATAATTCTTAAAATTATACAGATGTTTTTAAATATTTTATATAAAGAAAAGGCACAGTAATGTATCTCTCATATTAAACATACCACATATCTTTAGTTAGTCATATAGGTAAGGAAAAAACCCAGAACAGTACCTGTAGTATATTAATCAACGCGTTTTGTGTATGTTTGTTTACCTGTAGTATATATGTAATGTATAAATGCCTTAATCAACACGTTTTGTGTATGGTTGTTCACCTGTAGTATATATGTAATGTATAAATGCCTCAATCAACGCGTTTTGTGTATGGTTGTTTACCTGTAGTATATATGTAATGTATAAATGCCTTAATCAACGCGTTTTGTGTATGGTTGTTTACCTGTAGTATATATGTAATGTATAAATGCCTCAATCAACGCGTTTTGTGTATGGTTGTTTACCTGTAGTATATATGTAATGTATAAATGCCTCAATCAACGCGTTTTGTGTATGGTTGTTTACCTGTAGTATATATGTAATGTATAAATGCCTCAATCAACGCGTTTTGTGTATGGTTGTTTACCTGTAGTATATATGTAATGTATAAATGCCTCAATCAACGCGTTTTGTGTATGGTTGTTTACCTGTAGTATATATGTAATGTATAAATGCCTTAATCAACGCGTTTTGTGTATGGTTGTTTACCTGTAGTATATATGTAATGTATAAATGCCTCAATCAACGCGTTTTGTGTATGGTTGTTTACCTGTAGTATATATGTAATGTATAAATGCCTTAATCAACGCGTTTTGTGTATGGTTGTTTACCTGTAGTATATATGTAATGTATAAATGCCTCAATCAACACGTTTTGTGTATGGTTGTTTACCTGTAGTATATATGTAATGTATAAATGCCTTAATCAACGCGTTTTGTGTATGGTTGTTTACCTGTAGTATATATGTAATGTATAAATGCCTTAATCAACATGTTTTGTGTATGGTTGTTTACCTGTAGTATATATGTAATATATAAATGCCTTAATCAACATGTTTTGTGTATGTTTGTTTACCTGTAGTATATATGTAATGTGTAAATATCTTAATCAACATGATTTGTGTATGGTTGTTTACCTGTAGTATATATGTAATGTATAAATGCCTCAATCAACACGTTTTGTGTTTGTTTACCTGCAGTATATATGTAATGTATGAATATTTTGTTTGTACGCCTATATTGTTTTACGTCTGATTTGAACAGGTTTCATAATTTAGAAAAGTCATGAGCTTTGAATGAAGCACAAAATATGTTGATCTCTGACTGGTGCTTAAGGCCCTGGCAGCGGTGGGTTTTTTTATCATACCAAAACCTTCATTTGCTTGACATGTCTATTCTAAAGGTCATATTCGAAAGTCCTAAATGGATTTCCGAACATTTTGTTTATAAATCAAATGAAATGTCATAACATGGCATGGGGTTTTGGGTGAATTGGCTTATAATTATATTCCAAATGAATTTGAAATATATGTCATGTTCTGGGGTTTATCCCTAAGACAAGTAATTACTTTACCAATTGAAATATAATGTAGCTATGCGTGTTACTTCCCAACTGTGTCGTAAATGAAATTGCCTATCATCAAGTAAAACATTTACGTACTTTTGCATGGATAGAAAACTTAAGTAGAATTGGCTATGTGACAATCAGGAAACGTTCATTAAATCATTTTTTTGTAAATAAATATGCCTCGAAAAATTATTGTGATTTTGTACAATTTCCTTTTATGTTAAAATCACAAAGTATGCAGGACATACATGATGATTTTACAAGGAGAATCCTCATGGACCAACACGTTTTCGCTGTGTATATATATACACATTTCCCTATTTATTGCATATTAAGAACTTTTTTATCTATCATTCAATTGCATATTTTGTAAAGTCCCAATTCGAGGTAAGATTACCTCCCTCTCTCTCTCTCTCTCTCTCTCTCTCTCTCTCTCTTGATATCTTGATATATTTTCCCTTTATACACCCCAGCTAGCATAGAGACTAGGATCTTAAGTGATAAGTAAGATTTACCTGCATTGATTTTAAATCGTTTGAACATGCATGTATATATATTTGTAGGAAGGAAGAGGTAAATGCCGTATTATACAGTCTGTGCTATGTGTATGCTATATATCACAATAATGACCAATGATGGTATTCTGCATATGGCAATACATTTCTTAACAGTTCTGAATTGCTCGCGAATTTCTCTGAATTTCATTTTAAGATATCGTTATCTAAATGCAACGTTGGTTTGTGTTTAAAGAACATCAATGTTTCACACATAATTAAATTACACCTATTTCAAACTACATCATGAATTTTGTTTGAAAGAAAACCGCATTTCAGCTCTTTTGGGGAAGGGGCTATTTTCTTAACGTCTCGTTCATTTTTCACACAAGTAAAGACGTCGTCAGATTTAGGTGATGCACCACAATTTGTGACGTATACATGGCGCTCAGGGCCGTAACAATAAGCGTTCGTGAAACATCGTGCTGACTTGTCATCTCTACTCTTAAGGTCAAATCCGAAAGCATAATGACTTTCACTTCTAAGTCCGAGCGCTTAGCGAAGGAATAGCTACTACCTATGTTAAAATCATAATTTGATGCGACTCCGGGTGACTATTGTGGAGAACGCCCTAACCACTGGGGAACCGCATCGGGAATTTTTATCTCTGTGTCACTTGACTTATCTTGAACATAAAATTTGCCTATGTTTGATGTTCATAGGAGCTACGTCACCAGAAGCATGTCATATTCACCTGCTGTTCCGATAGTTCCGCATTGTTTCGGAGCAGATGTTACAATATTGCTCAGCAGGCAATCCCTATTTGGTTTATTACGTGAATGGTTACAGCCACAGAGTTTGCTTTTCCGTAAAGAATTGAAGAATGCTGTATGATACCAAAATGTCGAAGATAAACTGTGTTACTTGAATAATAAAATGTTTTCCTTGGTTTCGAATGTGGGAAACGAGGGTTGTAAACATTGCAGTTTTTTTGTTTGTTTGTTTTTTTGGCAATGTTTGCGACCTTCATTTCGCTATTTTTCCTGACTTAGGGTTTAAGTCCTACTCGTGGTGGGGAGATATACCTAATTTTCTGAAACTACAATACATATGTAAATACATGTATATACATGTATATTCTCCTGAACATCTCGCGGACAAACTGTAAACATTGGTTTATGTCACACAAAACTGCCTTTAGTTGATATATCGACTCACGTGACTGACTTTTCGTACATTCGTTGTATTAGAAATATGAATTACACATGTCAATATTCATTTAGACTGTATTCTTATTGATGATTCTACCTTCTCTGGAACGTAACCTGAGAATAGATTTAAGTTTAAATTTCGAATGTTATTAACTTCTGAAATGATTTTCATAAACAAATAAAATTATCCGTATTTGTTGGTAATTGATTTGTTTATAAACCAGTAGTTTTTTTTCTAATATCTGTGCGAGATAAATCTCACGATATCAGTAGTCAAATCTTGACTTAAGTCTTTTCTCAGTTTATGGTCTTGAGGCCTGGACTGAGAGTGCATTACACAACCCAAGCAGGATATAGCTGTGCAACTTTTGATAGGGAAAATGCGTTTAATTCACAGAGTTATGTTAAGTGGGTATGCACTGCTCTTGACATTCCTTATCATAGGTCAATACATGCGCATGCACATGTTGTAACTCTCAACAGCTTATCTTGCTGTTTTGTCACAACTGTTTCAGTTTCATATGCGTGAATCACTGCATTATTATCTTGACCGACTGAGAACCTGGGAATGAAACTATAAAGGTAGGCAATATATCTCCTCCAATCCTCTTTTGTAATGATGAATTAAAAGATTGCATTATGAAATAATAGTAATTTGTCCTTGTACATTTAAGTAGATAATTGATTTACCCTAGTTTGATATTCCTACAGGGTTACGTAAGAGTTTTAAAACAGTTTTTTTACGAGTAAGCATGGGCTTCTATGTCAAGTTGAAAGAACATCTGCACGTCTTCATTGAGAAATGAAAACAATAAATTTGTAAAGGTTTATTAAAGACAAAATATATGCAAATACATGTAGATATATTCCGTATCAATCATGTAAATACATGCACTTCCTGTATTTGTATATTTATATCCAAGGGAAATAATGTCCATATAATTTATATTTAACGGATTCGTTATGACGCCGATACAAATGCAAATTATTAACAAAAGATTAACCATTCTCTCTATGGATTGGAACTTTTTCGTAAGCATGGTCAGAATTTTCATCAAACTTTACTGGGCGATAGGAACACTATGTCACGGCATGTAGGTTCTACGTACCTTCGTTGTTATGACAGCGGTAGAAAATAATGGTGTCTGTAAGTTTTATTACCATTATCATTTTTTTTTTTGCTTGAACACAATATCCAGTTTCACTGCAACATAGACTGTCGTTGACAATCAGAACCTGAAATCTAATACTTTGTTTCAGAAAAAAACAATTAAAACCCGTTTTGGAAAGATGATTGTAACAGCTTATATGCATAAAGTCGGACATAGATTCACAAAAACTTCTAAACAGACAAATGGCTGTGGTATTTACAAAGATCCATACCATAATATATTTTAAAACTCAATCTATAGAGGTTGTTGCGTGTTCAGGATGTCCATTTTGATTCCAAATCACGATCAACACACCAGAGTCGATGAATATCTAACATCTTTTCCCTCGCCAACTTATTGGCAATATAAGTGAGAATTCCGATGAAATAGTAAGATACACGATTCTATATCCTGGTAGATGTTGCCATGTTATAGGCCATATTTGTTAAACGACCAATGTCGTCTATCAAAGGTCAATATCTATGACACTTCATGGAAAGCTGCAAGTGTTTATCTATGGCTGTTATTGTTACGTAACTTTTATCACAAATTGTCGTTATTACTCGGTATTGTGAATTTATAGTCTACTCCATTTATATTTATGTTCCTTTTATTATATTTTGTTGTATTAAGTAAAATTAATCTTCATTATCACTGTTTATATAGTTCAACATCTGTTGTATATGAACATCTTAATTTGATATATCCGGAGTAGACTGAACATGTATTGACCTTAATCTAGTAAAGGTAAATTGTTGACTGATATATCAATTCACTGATTCATGTTGATGTGGTAATAAATGATTATACAGGTCGACAGGGGATGCTTACTCCTCCTGATCCCGCCTCTTGTATATACAGGGCTCTCTATATGCCCTACGCTTAATTTTACATTCCTTATAAGAGTTAAGATAATGACCAATGATCGTTATCTTAACCTTTACATTTAACCACTGTAACTAGTTTTTGATAAATATAACTTATCAAAAATATGAATTAAGTCATTAGGTATTGTATAACAATAACAACTTTAGATATATAACGTGATTACAGTTAACAATGACACCACCATCTTCGGTCTGTTAACAATGCCTCAAACTATTAAAAATCAGAGATACCATGCACAGTCGTATAACAAGTACCACTGAGACGGAGAATTCCTCCCAAAGGAATTCCAAAGTTGAAATCAGTCATTGCATTTTGAGTGATACTTTTATAATACAGTATGATTGTGGTATGATAATCGACTGTTTTGGAAGTTTTATATCCACTGTTCGTTATCTTCACGTTTCATCCATAGATACAGCACTACTGAAATCATCGTTGTACATGATTTACACATTCGGATGCAAAAGTAGAATATTCATATTCCTTTACTAGATATGTAAATAGATACACAAACACACATAGGTACAGACACATATATGCATAAACAGAATTCCTACAGACAGGCAGACATACTTCAATCCATACATACAGGCAGACATACATATTTTCAGCCATACATACATATAAACATATACATGTAGGTACACATATGCGCATACACACATGTATACACACGTACAAACAGACATGTATACATAAATACACACACATCGTGACACATGTATACATTCATATACACACATACATTACTGAAGAGACATTATTTGTCGAAATGCACATCTTGTGCATCAAAATTGGTAGCGTATAAGTTTTACCGTATGACCCCTGGGCCGAGGATGAAAATACGGATGTATATTTAGTTGCTGGGATAAAATTTAGAAATTCATTTCAAAATTAAGGATTATCTCCCTCATGCATAGCTCTCATCCTTGTACGAATTTGGCTCCATTTTTTGGCACTCTAGTTTCATTTTAGCTCTCACAAGTTTATTGTTATTTCGAATTTCCAAAATGTTGGCTTGAGCATTACTGAAGAGACATTATTTGTCGAAATGCACATCTGGTGCATCAAAATTGGTACCGTATAAGTTTTACATACATACATACATACATTCATGCATACATACCTACACACCTACATACATACATACATACATATGCATAAAGATATATACACAACTGTGTGAAGGATGTACTCAATGAAACTACAGTTAGTGGTGTTATACGTTACTGTAGAAAGGCATACACTCGTTAAAAAAAGTACAAAGCCCAATCTCTCAACAAGTCCACACGTTGCAAAGCAAACAGAGTGAGGCACAATTTTGTGTTTGGAATCAATCTATATTACAAGACTAAGTTCGAAGAGAATCTGTGACCAAGCGTGTCAAACTATATACCTGTAGTATCACAGAACATGACTGTTCATCAGATGTTCATAATATCTTCACCTTGTTTATTTTCAGGGCAGATTTTCGCCCACAATAATTGAAAGGATGGCAAAGCACAGCATATCATTTACAGTAGCCTTACATCAAAAATGTAACAAAGTCACCATTGAGGAGGATGAAATTGAAAAACCTTCTCCTACATTCTGTACAAGTCTTCATGCTGCAATATTGGATGGTAGCATTGATGCATGTCGACGAGAGGTACATAATGACAAGTCTATCATCAATACCTGTAATTCTAGAGGTGACTCGCCTCTTCATCTAGCCGTCCGATGGATTACACAGATGGGTGTGAAGTTGGCGGAAACTTTGATGTCGGCTGGAGCAAACATTAACGTTCGGAACAAGTGGGGTCAAACACCGCTTCACTATGCCGTGTTCGTGGAATCCATTCACAATGTTAGTTGTCTTCTTGCACATCCGGGTATTGATGTTAATGTAACAGATGTCAATGGTTATACGCCATTGCATTGCTGTTTTCGGTTTCAAAAAGACTCAGAGAAACATTTTCATCAAAGCACGGTTTTTCTAGATATTGCCGAAAAGCTGATAGATGCAGGTGCTGACACAAATGCACAAACCGAAATAGGAGACACTATTCTGCACCTTATTGCGAGGAGGTCTGATAATACGCCGCTTTTACAGTTTTTCTTGAAAAAATACTCATCATTTATTTTGTTCAATAAAAACAAAAAAGGCGAGAATTTTTTGCATGTATATGCAACTGCTGAAATTTTCGAAAATGTCATGGAAACTATTGAATTCGTAGCAAAGAATAATTCTCACAATGTCGTTAAAACATTGCTTCGTGAGAGAAATATCAATGGAAGATCACCTTGGGAGCATATGGTCGATAGTGGGAATGTTGATGATAAATCGGTAACTCGTCTCATTGAATTTGGGGTTGATGTCTCTGTTTCAGATAATCTGAAAAATACTGCTTTACACAGGCTAGCAGGAGTTTCCTCTGCAATAGCATTTAACGATGTCCTAAATGTTCTAGTCAAAGAAAATGTTAACATCAATTTCAGAAATATATTTGGCGAGTCAGCTGTCTTTTTGCTTTTCTTGGAGAGTGTTTTTGAAGTATTGGTGAAATCAAATGCGGACTTCAATGCAAAAGATCGCTGGAACAGGTCACCTCTTATCTCCATCATGAAGCATAGACCCTTACCTGAATTGCTGAGGAGGCTTATCGTTGAAGGAAATGCAGATGTAAATGCGGTGGATGAAACTGGATCCACTCCACTTCATTTTGCTGCTTGTCACAATTATGAAGAGCAAGTAGAACTTCTGCTGTGTCATGGTGCTAATATCTTTGCTGTAGATCATTTAAACGACAGACCTATTCACACAGCTCAAAGGCATTGCAGCTTCCAATGCCACAGATTACTTGCCCTTAACGAAAGTCAAGAAATTCTTTATTCGCGTTCCAACTGCTTTGATTTGGAAAATATTCATCGACGCATTCCAGAGTGCATTCCGATTTCGGAAATAAGAACTAAAGAAAGCATACAGCGTTTAACGGGTCTTCCAGAAAATCGTTCTGAATATTTGAATTTTTTAATGGATGCTTATGGTAAGAGACAACCTGAGCATGAAAAAGAAGTTTTTCAGATTACGGAAGAAGTATCAAGACTTGTGCACAATCTGTGCAGATTTGTGGCGTCATACGATAAGCGATTCCAGATGACGGTGTTCCGAACGGGGTCTTCAGAAGAGGGAACTAAGGTTGGACCCCCGGATGAGTTCGATTTTGCCCTCTGTATCGGGGAACTGAGGAAAATAACACGTGTAGTGATGACCAAAGAATGTGTTAAGGAGGGATATGCATGCCTGAAGTTCAAGCAAAATCCTGTACCGAACGAGTATTTACAATTTTCAGATTGCGAAGGATATTTCCTTTCTATTCCATTTCTTAAACAGTATCATACATATCTGAATAAAGCTTTAAACGAAGTATCATTGTGGACTGAAGGAAACATGTATTGCAAGTTTGAAGACAAAATGCATGTAATTCATGGAAAACCAGTGTTCAACTTTGAAGTGTACTGGATTGGTTCTGTATATAAGCAACTCAAAATCAGCATTGACTTGGTTCCTGTTGTATATACCCTTGGCTGGTGGCCAAAAAATATTTATCCACCCGAAGTTCCAGAAATGGATGAAATGGTTCGACAGGCGGGTTGCTTTCTTATTCTTCAATCGAGAGTAAATGATTTTGATACAAACAGTATCATAACTGATGATGACATCTTTGAGACATGTAACAACGATCGTAATAAGAAAACTAAAAGGATGTTGAGAGTATCAGCAGCCCCTGCAGAAATAGCATTGATGAAAGTTTTACCCGATCCATTTCGGTCCGCTTACATCATTGCTAAACTAATGAAAAATAAAGACGTTTGTCCACAAATTGATATTGACAAGCTTCCAACAAAGATGTTATCCCTCTCAGAAAAATTTTCGAGGGAATTACCAATAAACCCTTCACGTGCAATAAAAAGCTATATGCTGAAAAACTGCACCTTTTACCTTTGGCTTGAAATGCAGGCATCCTTAAAAGAGGGGGAAGTAAACAGCATGGAAATTGCTGCTCGCATATATGAGAGCCTTTTGAAGTTTACAAACGACCGCTTTTTGAGTCCGTTTTTTCTTCCGTACTCTGATGTATTTGAATTTGAAAAAGATGACCAAATGTCACCCTATAAGGAATTCTTGCTGCGATTAAAAAGAGAGTTCAGCATTAAGACAATCCTGGGAATGTTAAACCACGATTTTCCCGAACATTGTTTGTCTTCTCCTGCATGAAACTTATAACGTGAGGTGATCATACAGCTCGAAAGGCGCATGGATGAAGGAAAAGTTGAATGATTTAAGGGATGTTGACACTTTGTTTAAAATTTCCAGCAATAAAAGATGCGGATCCAGTTTAGAAGAAGCGTATAATGTTCGCACTACCCAACGTAAAATGAAATGTACCCTCTGCCAACTCTGAGTTTCATTTTTGTGCCATATAGTCAGGATGCTTCAAGTTTCAAGTTTTGAAAAAGTACATTTTTATGATATAGTTTCAGCCAAATGAATTTAATTTACTAATTTTGAAACATGAGTGACAAAACTACATAGTTCCTTATATCATATGGGATTCATAAGATAAGTCACTGTTTTTCCTGAAAAAGGTCAATAACTCTTCGTGTATCTTTCAATTTTGTCTTCAGATGTTTATACATGTTGTCATAGAAATGAGTTTTTATTGTTGATTATGAATCAGTTTCTTATCATTTTTAGAGTTAACTACACTAATCATTTCTGGCTGATTTAGTTTCGTGTGTTCTCTTCATTCCCATATTTCATCGATATATTTCCTTAGTATTCGGCTCCCATTTCGTCATATGTGCAAAAATAAAGCTTCTCTATAAAGATAGTCTGAGGGATAACATGTAATTGTGATGAAGTTCTGTGGACCATTGTTATTTTAAATGGACTCAAATAATACATACACGAAGGATGTAATGTGCATTGAATGAACTAATATAAAATGTGACTGCTATGCTTAAAATTAAATTACGATATTTTGTTTACATATACATGTGTTATTTTGAGGAATTCTGAAAAGACTATTTTAACAATTTACAGGCAAGAAAGTCCGTTTAGAAAACAACTGTAGTCCAAAGTATTTTAAATGCCTACACCTTTCTAATGTTTTATAATCATCATTTTATTAAATTTGGAAAGCACATGCTAAGGTATGACAGGTATTATCATTGAGAAGTACTGTTCTGTGTTCCCTTTTTGTTTTCTGTGAAATATATATCATTTTATCTCATACGTGTGGTGTATATTGAAAGTGAGATAAAGCATTAGCTTTATCACACGCCCGTTTGATAAAGCACTTCCGGTCCGAACTACTTTTGACACTGTCCCCGCTTGTATGGCATATTTTCTGTGTTTATTTATATTGGTGCATGAAATAAAGCGTAAAACTTGTTATTCTGTATTTATTTGGAATTTCTTTTATAGCAAAATTAAAATGATGTTGCCCCCCCCCCCCCCCCCGACATACAATGCAAGTTACCGGTCATAAAAATGCCAACTCGGTCAATAACTAATCAAAATTTCGATCAGAAAACAAAAATATGTGCACACTGTTATCATCAACAAGGAATCGACCGCCTACTGGACAAGCATAATCGAAAGTACCTCGACATGCTGCGGTACCAAGTATTCTCTTTTTTCTGGAGCATATTGAATGTAACAAATCTCAACAGCTTTACTTACTATTTAAAGTGCCTCAGGATTTCCTCTCGCCCTCAGATCCAAAGAAACTACGTAAATAAAATCCAAATGCACAAACGCTGCATTAAAATATTACTTTCATTGACAGTTGTAACGTTGCACATGTTTATTTCAAAATGACGACGACATCAAACTTTTATCAGAAGGTCAGGCCTACGTCAAAAAATAAATACTCGGTCAATAGTTATTACTTTGTTAAAATGGCAAATCATTATTAATTATAAACTATAATTCCTTCTAAAACAATTTTCATCCATGGTTTCTCTTATAAAAATGCCCTTTTGTACTGTGTATCAATGGATTATAAGCGAACTATTTTTTTCCCGCGTAAGGTAAACAGATTAAGCACGACGTCTGAGCAACGGATTCAAAACAAATTCAATCAGCTGTTTCTACCAGACTTGGGATCATCTCAAAATTAAGTGAAAAGAAGACGCATGAGATAAATAGAACATCTATAATTGCGTATTTTGATATTTGGTTTAGCCAACTCGTTGATATGGTGTATTTATTCGCTCGGCCTCGCGAATAAATACACTATATCAACTCGTTGGATAAACCAAATATCAAAATATAGATATCCTATATATATCTATTCGAATGAAGTAAAGATATACTCCTCTGTGTATTGGAAAATCCACAATTTGTACCACCGCCTTCAAATGGGATAATACACTTATGACATTTCATCACATGGTTCCACATGAAACCTTCACACAATTCCGTCTGATGAGACCAATCGACTTAACAGTCGTTTGGAATTCTCATGGGCACAAATTATGCTCCTTTGTTAGCAGACCTGTTTTTGTTTAAAGCAATGATTTATTATTTCTTGAAAGATGTAGTCTCATAACTGCAACGGTGCGTGCATACAAATTGAACAACATGCGTTAGCGCGTTATGAACACCGTTGCAGTTATAAGACTACATCTTTCAAAAAATAATTTATAGCTTACATTTGCATTTTCGAAACCTTTTTAATGTGTCCTTTTTTCATTTATATCTTAAATCTCCCGCCTAATTATTTGGGTACGTAGCGATTAACGGAACAGCGATTGGAAGCAAAAGTGTGAAGTAATAGTCCAATTCCTGAATTGATTTTCAATAAAATATCATAATCATCAACTTATTAATAAAAGTGTACAATCTGAACTGGGTTTAAACTTTTCAAATATATTCAATTGTAAACAGCGTAGGTACATGTACACATGTATAGTCACTATAGGTACTAGTCGGCCATGTTGTCACTTCGAGAAATTGAAAGTACAATCACTGAAAGAAAAATTGTTGACAAATCCTGCACTTGGATTAATTTCTTGTGTTTGTTTGGTGATATCAACCACATTAGAGGTAAGATCAACTTATCTGACATCGAATGATCTGCAGTTGTGTTGTGTGAGATGGGAATAAAAAACAACGATTTGTTTTCATTATGAACACATGTGGTCGAGCACAGGAACTGGTAATTTTGTCTGTAATAATGATAGTAGAGGTCTATACCACACCACCACCACCCTTTTGAGGGGTAATAATAAGTTTATTAGTACGTGGTATGATATAGACCCTTCTACCGTATAACGTGGGTTTTTTTCGCGATAATCCAATTTTCACTTTCTTTGCGAGCATTTTTGAATCGCAAACAATTCAATGCGCATAAAATTTACACCGATTGCGTATCATATTTTACAAGATAAGAATAACTCATGAACAGTGAGTAGAAACTCACCACGTCGGATGCAGTACTAATTAACTTCAACGATGGTCAGGCGGTATAACTCTGTACACACACCTCTATAACTTGTTGAGTGACAACAAGTGTATTATGGTAATGTTTCTTCTGTACAAAATTGAAACCTGTCAAGTGTCAATAAATTTGTAACTTAGAGAATCGCAAACAAAGAACTATGCAAATAAAAAAGAACAGTGTTTTGGGGTATTTTCGCAAAATTTGTGATACGCAAAAATAACCCGTTATACAGTATTATTATAAAAAAAAATAACCCAACGGTTCCTGTGGGCCGAGATGCAGGCGACATCCTCGTCAGTGTTCATACGCCTAACAGATTGATAGTGATTCGATCTTTGCACTTATAAGCAAACATACTTCAAAAGTCTGTAGTGCATTTTATCATCGAATTAAAGAGGAGATGTAGATATATTCTGATGAGGCAGACTTTATTCAAAACTTCTACGTGAGAAGAAAAAATAACTTGCTGTGGCCATCAATGCGACATTAAGATATATCAACGACGTTTTATCTATAACAATAATAATTTTCATACATACCTCGATTCGATATGTCCCCATGAACTCGAAATAAAGGACACCACAGGGTCGTCCACTTCTGTTTCAAACTTAGATACATATTAACGGCAAACTGACAACTCAACGTTATGATAAACGGGATATTAACGACAAACTAACAACTCAACTTTATGATAAACGGGATGATCTCAGCTTCTCCATCATCAACTTCCCATATCTATGTAGCAATATTCCACTATCACCTGCACATGGTGTTTATATCTCTTAACTGATTTGATACGCAGCAGCGTGTTCTGCATATGATCAGTTTTTAAATCGAGGAAGACTATCGACAAACAAGTTGATGGTGCAGGAGTTACAACAGTCTTGTTTAATGTCAACATTTCGTTACTTCTTTGGTCGTTATAACAATCTAGTTTGCAAATACAACCTATCAATTGGTCAAATGCTGTCTGTCGCGTTTCATGTCGTTAGGCCGTTCTTGACACACTGATTGTGACTACGGATAACTCGGTTTGCCTTATCAAGATTTGGTTCAAGCCCAGTATTCTGACGGTCCGATAGTCCGACGGCCCGACAGTTAGACGGGCCGGTATTCAGACGGTTAGATAGTATGACGGTCCAATAGTCTGACGGTTCAATAGTCCGACATGTTGACCATCACCAAAAATGTTAATTAATAATTAAAATTTATTCATGTCAGACATTATTTTATGGAAATTATCAGAAACCGCCAACATCGACACGGTCTGATTATAAATCAGACAATCAATTTCTGACCAAAATCATTCAAGTGGCAACTAAATCAGAGAAACCCGGTATTTATGGAAATTAAAACTGCTAACTGATGACGTACAGGCACAATATGTAGTAAATGACCCTTACCATTGCAGAGAAATTCAAGCAATTTTTACACGGACGGACAAAAATCATCAAGCTATAAACCGGATTGCTTTGAAATGTGGCCAAAACACATAACTTTTTAAAAATAATTATTGCCTTTCAATATTATCTTTAAGTCTCTCCGTGTCTTACTCACTGACATGATAAAATTCTTACATTATTTTGAGATCTAACTGACTAGGTCTTTTTGTATGAATATGAATTTAGTAGTCTATGAAATTATCAAGATAATGAGGCAAATGATATTTTGGTCGATGATGAAAACTGCTACACCCGTGTCGTAAGATTTAATCTGTATAATCAATCAAAACAAAATGAATGTTACAATGAGCTGTCGCGTACAGAAAGTAAAATTTTAAAAAAAAAGTTGGCAAAAATAACATTCATTCATACTTTCATAATACTTGCAATAACCATGTTTGTTGGAAAAAAAAGGGGGAAAAAAAACCTTAAAAGCAAACAGAGCAAACAAAGGAAAAACAGAGCCCCAGTGTCGTTATCCAGGTGAGTCAAGACCTTATAGGAAGTGACTTAATTGTAGAAGAAGTTGTTACGATAAGGCGTGAAATATGCCCCAATTAAAAAAAATTGCATATGAAGTATATTATGCTGGTAAATATCCCCTCGAAAAAAATTGGAATAAAACTCAAAATATCACTAAGTAACCGATTGAGATTGTAAATTACAGTGCCATGCCATTAAATGGCGTCCGTAACGAAGAAAATGCTTAAACTAGTTTATATCAAAGATATTTTTAGGAAATGCATTCGAGAAACAACATGTTTATTCCATTCCTAGTAAATTTATAATGTTTATAGCATAAATATTAAGATATTATCAGCTAATACTGTAAATATTTGTATGTTTGCAAGACTTTTACTGACCCTGTTTTTCGGTTTTCCGCTGTAGGACATCATACTCCCCACTATTGTCATATTACCAGACCCAACTTATCAGAATGCCTGTTACTCAAACACATGCCTGTGGTATAAGCTGATGTTTGAAACATAGGACGAATGCTGTTTTAAAACAACTTTCCATTTCTCTGATTTCGTAGTAAAAATGAGAATTATAACCAAATTTCCCCCTATTATGCAATTTTTTGCAATATAATTAACAGATACCAGTGACTAACAAATTGATCAAAAATGTAACATTATACAAATATTGCTGTTTTTGAGGTCAATACAGTGATTAAGCTGCCTGAGTAGTACAATATTCACCGAGCCCAAAGGACGAAGTGAATACTGTACTTCGAAGATGACTAAATCATCGTATTGACTGGGAAAAAACAACAACCCAGCAACATTCAATTTATTATAATATGATTTTATGATTAAAGTATACAAACTCATTAAGTTATCCATGCCATCTTACTTATTGACATACCGGCCCGTCGGAATACCGGCCCGTCGGACTATCGGGCCGTCGTACTATCGAACCGTCGGAATACTGGGCGGTCACCTCAAGGGTTCAGGGCTCTCGGTAAATGTAACTGGTCGACAGGGGATGCTTACTCCCCCTAGGCACCTGATCCCACCTCTGGTATACCCAGGGGTCCGTGTTTGCCCAACTCTCTATTTTGTATTGTTATAAGAGTTATGAGATTAATCACTGTTTGTTATATTCACCTTTCATCCATACCATTACATCACATGCGACTAACAACAGTATTAACGTCATGACAAGGACAGCCTTATTCATTTCTGCTTGAGAAACAACATTGGTTTATTTTTAAGTGTTTGCTTGGTGATATCAATTATTGGTGACCCTAGGTAGTTCAAAGAAATCCATGTTACTTTGGGTGTCTTATGTGTTGGTCAATGCCAGTAAATACTACCGTAAAAGAAGACCCTGAAGCGAAATACCACAAAGGGTCCGTAGGATTGTTTTAGTGGTCTGGACGTACGCTTCACGGCTGAATGACCTGGGTTCGATCCCTGTGCCGCGTCAAACTTTAGATGTTCAATATAGGTAGTGACTGTTCCTTCGCAAAGCGCACGGCATTAGAAGTTAAAGTCTCGAATTTTTTTTCGGGTATTACCTTGAAAACAGAGGAGTGGGTGGTAGCACTCTTTGATTGGGGCCATAAGCACATCCATAGACCAAAAATGTGAGGCACTTCACCCAGGGATTATAAGGTATCTACACGAGTGAGAAATGGGTGGCATTTCACCCGAGGATTGTAAGATATTTACACGGGTGAGAAATGTGTGGCACTTTACCCGAGGATTGTAAGGTATTTGAACGGGTGAGAAATTATTGAACGGAACGTACATTGTAGAACAATATACAAACAAGTACATTAATGCATGAACCAGACATGTACTTTGAAATTTTGTTTGTTTGTTGTTGTTGTTTTTTTTATCACTTTGCGACTTATTTGTACGACGTCTTCTGCACGAGAATCTTGCTTATTTCATCAGAGATATTATTTCTTATATCAAAATTCCAAACCATTTCCCCATTTGTTTTCTCTCTTGTAATAAATTTATTTTTATACTCTTCTTCCAACCTGACCGAGCACCATGTTAAGCTACAGTATCTGGCCATACATGTAAGTGAGTCATAATTTTACTTTGCATTATATATTTCATTGAAAAATGCCCTTTTGAAAAAAAAAACATATTGCAGCATTATTTGTTGATCATTTTTATGGATATGATATAAAAAAAAAAAAAAAGAATACAGAATTGTTTGTAGTTTCTTCACATAATTTTGAAATAATCTTATCTGTGGGTATCGCGGTGAAATCACATATCAAATGTAAAATTGAATTTTTACAGCACAAATTGAAGGTAGTTCATTACACTAAAATTTTGTTTAATGGCTCGTTAAAACATCTCTTATGAAGTATCGAAAGAGTGATACAAGCTCCCAATTATTTTCGATGATTTTCTTTTTTTTTATTTTGGTGATTTTTTTCCAGAATGATGAAAAAGGTGATTTGTTTGCAAATAAGAGATTCTTGAGTCCAAATTTCGCTGTGATTTGACGACCGAACGTGCCAAGGCGATCAAATGTGCAGTAACAGGGCCTCTATCCTATCTTGTTCTTTAATGCTAAACAGTAAATACTACTCGTACGAGTGGAGGCAAAGACACCAAAAGAGTTGTTTGATAATTACCCCCCTCCCCCCAAAAGGAGGGAAAAACCAGAAAGAAAAGTCCATGATTTTGCATGTACTGGGTACTTCTGATATATTGAAATTCGGAAGGAGATTCATCTAATTTGTTTATTGTATTCAAGTTCAATGTACATGTAATTGATTTTGAAATACATGAAAATTACTTGCAATTTATTTTTACTTCAATATAACAGATACTTCAGTAGTTCAATTTACTCAACTTCAATATAAGTAGAGTGGACTGCAGTTCTTAGTTCGCAAACTTATGACAATATACAAGTAAAAACACGTGATCTGACGTCCCAGAAGTAGGTGTGTCACGTGATTGAGTCCGACTCTAGCTCTGGTCGTTGTTCCGATGGGAGGAACCGGCATGTACACCGGGGGAGGAGGAGGGGCACCTGTAATTAATCAGATAAATGACATATAGGAGGATCAATAAGGGGCACCTGTAATTGATCAGATCAATCAGATCAATAAAAATACATTAG